>NW_011628287.1:0-17343 GCF_000512975.1 Sesamum indicum
GAGATCGTCTCAGGAGATCGAATAATTCGACCCGGATCAGTTGGCGCCGTCTGTGGGAACTTCTGAGAATTCTATCATTATGGAAGGTTCATCGAGGAGAAATGCTGCCGAGGAAGAAACACCCAGGAGAGGAGCAGGTGCAACCATCCAAATCACTCCGGATGAGTTGCAAAGAATGATAGACGAGGCAAGCAGAAAGGCCATAGTAGAATATGAAAGGAGAACAGCGACCCCCCTGGTCAAAAAAATTGCTAGAAGGCAGTTATTCGAAAACGTGGAGCCAATAAGAGAGTCAAGAGTTCAAGGGGAACATGATCATTGCAGTAAGCGACCAGCATCATCCGATGCAGGTTCCAGCAGCCATGGACGCGCAAAAAGAAGAGAGCCGGTTATATCCAAGGCCGAAGTGGAAAGCGTGGGCAAACAGATACACAGCCTAAACAAGCAGATCGACGAGTTGAAGAAACGGGGGGAGATCGTCGCACAGAACAAGAACTCCCCTTTCTGTAATGAAATCCTCGTTCAGACCGTCGAGCCAGGGTTCAGGGTGCCCGATCTGAGGAGATATGATGGGATGAGAGACCCCCAGGAGCATGTGGCCGCCTTTGAAATGGTGATGAATCTTTACGGACAATCAGCCCCGATAATGGCTAAATTGTTCGCGACCACACTTACGGGAAAAGCTCAGGAGTGGTTCACGAACCTACCCCGTGGAAGCATCGAGTCCTACGAGCAGCTCGTGCAAAAGTTCAATTTCCATTTTGCGAGCAAGAAGAAACAAAAGAGGTCGGCTACCCATCTGTTCAACATCCGACAGAGAGAAGATGAGACGCTGAAAAATTTCATGGGTCGATTCAACAATGAGACCCTGGAGGTGCAAGAGTTGAGGATTGACATGCTCGTGAGTATCCTCATCCACGGACTCAGGAAGGGCTCTTTCGCCTCCGCCCTCGCGCGAGATCCGCCCTTCGATGTCGAGCAACTGATGGCGATAGCACAGAAATATATTGACGAAGAGGAGATGAACGCGATGAAAGACTCGGAACGAAGGGAGCGGGAGTACATTCCCAGACGACCTCATGAGGGAAGAGGAGGAAACGACAAACCGAAAGCGGAGAAACGGAGGGAGCCCAAGTACGTGCCGAAATACCACAATTACACTCCTTTGGCAATGTCTCGAGAGAAGGCTCTGATGATGGTAGAGAATGCCGACGTGCTGAAATGGCCTAGACATACGAGATACACCCCCACCAAGAAAACGTCTAACAAGTACTGTCGTTTCCATCGGGAGAGAGGACACAGTACAGAGGAGTGCTACCAGCTGAAAGACGAGATCGAAAGGCTCGTTCGACAGGGGCACTTCCGAGATCGCGTGCCCCCAAATTGTAAGATCGGAGGGGGAGGGAGGAGTAGATCGAGAAGCCCGGACCGAGACAGAAACCCGGGCCCATCAAGGATCGACAAACCCCCGACGGGTGCGAACAACGCACCCACTAAAGGCATCATATACACCATTGCGGGAGGATCGACTGCGGGAGATTCGAGTCGAACACGGAAGAGATGCGCCCGAACAGCCGGATCGGTGAGACAGAAGGAATTCGTGCTGAAGGTGGAGGGCGAAGAGGCCATCTCATTTAACAGCTCGGACAGATTGGAGGACGGTGGAGAAAACGACCCCATGGTCATCAAGCTCGATATCGCGAACTTCACCGTCCACAAAGTGTTGATTGACAGCGGGAGCTCAGCGGACATAATTTTCAAAAATGTCGTAGACCGGATGGGGCTGGAAAACGCGAGGCTCGAACCCGTAAAAACCCCGCTGGTTGGATTTGGAGGAAGCGAAGTGGCCTCGCTAGGGACGATAGAGCTGCCAGTGTCCATGGGCGCAGAGCCGAAGAGGAAAACGCTGATGGTTAAATTCTTGGTGGTCGATACCCCGTTCACGTACAATGTCATACTGGGACGGCCCGGGTTGAACTCGTTCCGAGCGGTCATCTCCACGTACCATATGAAGATGAAATTCCCCACTGAATATGGGATCGGGGAGGTATCGTGCGACCAAAAGGAGGCCCGCAAATGCTACAATTTGTCAATAAAGGGAGAGCCGAGGTCGAAGAAACAGAAGGTCAGGGAGGACGCGGAGCCCCGACCATATGAAGCTGAACATTTGAAACCCAGTGAGGAATACAAGGCCATTCAGCTCGCCGCAGAGGACCCCAGCAAGACGACCAGGATAGGTTCCAGCCTAAACGAGGGAGAGATGGCCATGATCGACTTTCTAAGGAAGAACGCGGATATGTTTGCGTGGAGTCCGTCGGATTTCACCGGGATTGACCCGGAGGTCATTGTACATCGGTTGAATGTTGACCCCACTGCTCGACCTGTGCAGCAGAGGAAGAGAAATTTCAGCAAGGAAAAGAACGATGCTATCAGGCAAGAGGTCGAGAAGCTGCTGAAAGCTGGATATATATCGGAAATCCAGTACACGAACTGGCTTTCCAATGTAGTGCTCGTCCCAAAATCTTCAGGAAAATGGCGGATGTGTGTGGATTTCACGGATCTGAATAAGGCGTGCCCTAAAGACCCATACCCGCTGCCGCGGATCGATACCATGGTGGATTCGACCGCAGGGTTCGAACTCTTTTCAATGATGGATGCATACCAAGGATATCACCAGATCCAACTGGCGGAAGAAGATAGAGACAAAACCTCCTTCGTCACAGATAAGGGGATTTATTGCTATAACATGATGCCGTTCGGACTGAAAAATGCGGGTGCGACCTACCAACGATTGGTTAACAAGATGTTCGGCGATCTGCTCGGAAAAACCATGGAGGTATACGTCGACGACATGCTGGTTAAGAGTAAGAGGTCGCAAGACCACATCAAAGATCTCTCGCAGGCGTTCAGTGTAATGAGGTCGCACGGAATGAAGCTCAACCCGGACAAGTGCACCTTTGGAGTGACGGGAGGGAAGTTTTTGGGGTACATGATCAGTGAGCGAGGGATAGAGGCGAACCCAGAAAAAATTCAAGCTATAATGAATCTGAGATCACCCAATTCGGTTAAAGAAGTGCAGAAGCTCACGGGAAAGATCGCATCCTTGAGCAGGTTTATATCTAGATCGGCCGACAAAAGCTTGCCGTTTTTCGAGATCTTGCGGAAGCCCAAAAATTTCGCGTGGACATCGGAATGTGATCAGGCATTACAGGAGTTGAAGAAATACCTCACAAAACCCCCACTGCTCGCAAACCCGAAGGAAGGGGAGACTTTGTTCTTGTACCTAGGGGTGTCCGAAAATGCGGTCAGCTCAGTGCTGGTGAGAGAGGAAGCCAGTAATCAAAATCCGGTGTATTATGTTAGCAAAATGCTCCAAGGAGCTGAATCCCGATACTCGGAGATGGAAAAACTAGCCCTTGCCCTAATTGTAACAGCTCGAAAACTGCGACCATACTTCCAGTCGCACAAGGTGGTGGTATTGACGAACCATCCTCTCAAACACGTGATGTCGCGACCCGAGGCATCAGGAAGACTAATCAAATGGGCAGTAGAGCTGGGACAGCACGACATTGAGTACCAATCCAGAACGGCCCAGAAAGCACAGGTGCTAGCGGATTTTGTGACGGAGTTAATAAGCGACCTGGAACGACCCGAAACGTGTGAACAGCCTTGTTCGAAATGGATGCTGCATGTCGATGGGTCTTCCAACGCGAATAATGGAGGAGCGGGCATATTGATCCAAGGACCCGAGGGCGTCGAGATAGAAGTGGCTGCTCGACTATCATTCCCGGTAACAAATAATGAGGCGGAATACGAGGCATTAGTATTAGGGCTGGAGCTAGCGTATGAGGCAGGCGCTCGCGATCTGGAGGTTTTCACCGACTCACAGCTGATCGCTATGCAAATTGAAGGAGCATACGAGACAAGAGAGAGAACTATGACACAGTACAAAGAGATCGCGCAGCGATTGATGAGAAAGTTTAGTGGATGTTCGCTTTCACAAGTTCCCCGAACAGAAAACGACAAAGCGGATGCCCTGTCAAAATTTGGTGCGGCAATGGATGGAATTCGGGATCGCAAAATCACAGCCCTAATACGCGAGCAGTCAGCCCTCGTAGGAAGATCAGAAGTCCAGGTCGTTTCGACGACAGGGTCTTGGATGAACGAAATCGTAAGCTACCTCGAGGAGGGTACCTTGCCTAGCGACTCGGTGGCAGCCAAAAGACTCAAGTTTCGGGCTGCTCGATTCACACTGTTGGGGGGCCAGCTGTACAAGAGGACGGTGGACGATCCTCTCTTGAAATGCTTGGACGAAGAGAGGGCCATGTACGTGATGCGGGAAATACATGAAGGAAGCTGTGGCAATCATTCCGGGGCGAGATCGCTGGCTCAGAAAGTGATGCGACAGGGATATTTCTGGCCCACTCTAGTCGAAGACTCAAAGAACTTGGTGAGAAAATGCGAAAGCTGTCAGAAGTATGCTTCCTTAATACATCAGCCCGCGACCCCAATGGAACCAATCAAGATAGCGTGCCCATTCGACCAGTGGGGAATTGATATCGTGGGCCCCTTCCCACCCGCGCAAGCTCAGAAGAAGTTCATCATCGTAGCGGTCAAATATTTCTCCAAGTGGGTCGAAGCGGAGGCGGTAGCCAAAATATCCGAGAAGGAAGTTATCAACTTCATCTGGAGGAACATCATATGCAGATTTGGTATACCCCGAATACTGATATCCGATAACGGTACGCAATTCCAAGGCAGGAAGATCACGGAATGGTGCAAGGAGCTCAAGATCGCACAACACTTCACGGCAGTCGCGAACCCTCAGGCGAACGGGCAGACCGAGGTGACCAATCGGACAATCCTGCAACATTTGAAGACGCGCCTTGAGAGCAAGGGATCATGGGTGGACGAACTGCCCGGGGTCCTGTGGGCCTATCGCACGACACCGCGAACCGCCACGGGTGAGACCCCTTTCTGCCTGGTGTATGGAACCGAGGCCATCATTCCTGCCGAAATAGGGGAGGAATCGCAAAGAGTTATGCAGTATGAGCCCGAGGCGAACCGAGCCGAACGAAGCTTCGACCTAACCGTCATCGAAGAAAAAAGGGAGTCCGCATATGCTAGAATCTTACATCACAAGGGCCTAATGATGAAGAGCCACAATCGCAGAATTCGACCCCGCCAGCTGCAGGTGGGAGACCTCGTGCTTTCGGAAGAGTTAGTCGATCAGCGGTGAGATCGTCTCAGGAGATCGAATAATTCGACCCGAATCACTCGTACCAAACAATTTTTGGTAAACAGCGGCGCCTAATTGCCATTGATCAGATTGTTCATGTGTTATATGCTCGTACCAAACAATTTTTGGTAAACAGCGGCGCCTAATTGCCATTGATCAGATTGTTCATGTGTTATATGAATCTCATCACCAATTTTAGCTAGCAAATCCAGCATGATTTCTCTAAATTCAGATTTTGGGCCTACTGAGACAAAAGCAAGAAGGTTGAAATGGCTCCGGATAGCGGAATCTTCCAAAATTTCTTTAGCAAGAGCTGTTTTGCCAATACCCGCCATTCCAACTATTGGCACAACTTCGAATTTATCGTATCTAGGGTAAATTAGCAGCTGTTTGAGTCGAATCAACTCATCATGATCCGATGGAAAGATGTTTGACTTCTTTCCTTGAGAATGACCTGCTGTTGTAGACGAAACAAGTTCGTCGTCTTCTTCAGCAAGCAGCGACGCCGACGGGTTGCTTAATTGCTCCCCGATCTTCTTCACTGTTTCGGTGAAGAAATCAATCTCTTCCTTCACTTTCATGGCCAAGTAGCTGATATCAACTCCATCAGGGGTTTGAGATTGTGACAGAAAATGTTGATCTGAAACATGGGCTGATTCAAGTACGTCTTCCAGTCTGAATGCTGCCTCTCTGATTTGCCTTTCCAAAGCCTCTGTCCTCTTGCCGTTGCTCTCTTTCGAACAAAAGATTTTCTCCAAGGACTCAACCTCATCGTATGCAAGTCGTAAGATTTCTGGATAGGGTGGAAGAGTAGGAATTTGATGACAAGAATTGAGAAGGCGCTGAATTGTAAGCTTAAGAGAAACCACAGCAGCATAAGCCATGTCTTATTGATGTTCTCTTCTCAGACAATCACACAAACACCAACAAATTGGAAGAAATCTTACAGCACTACAATGTCTAATCAATTATTGGTGAATGAGAAGTCAACTTTATGAAATGATAATAGTTTACGTTCTATTAGTATGACATAATAAATGGACAACTTGGGCGCATATATATTAAATGGTGCGTCGAAATGGCAAAAAGCATCTTCACCAGCTGGCCATCATATATATTAAATGGTGCGTCGAAATGGCAAAAAGCATCTTCACCAGCTGGCCATCATAACGCAAAAATTTAAATAACTTCCTATTCCGTGTTTATTTGTAATAAAATCCACACAAGTTTCGAGTTTTATTTCCGAACCCGATTTTTAAAATAGATTGAGAGGGTGGGACGAGATTGTATCTAAATCAAGGGTGAAAGGGTGGCAATTTGGGTTGGATTCTAATTCTATGGGTTGAATCCAACTCAAGATTTCCATTTTGAGGTGGATTTTGAATAGGATAAATTGCATAGCACTCCTGTATTTGGGTGAAATAGAAATAAATTTTCTGTGTTAATTTTATAGGTAAAAAGCTTTATATGTTTGATAAAATGCAATAAAAAAATTCCATTTTCATTAAAACTTTCGGAGAGTGTCTGACACTCGTCCGTTGTGCGAGTGGACTTCATTTTTTGGCTTTTTCTAAAATTACTTTAAGTCTATAATATCCATTTTATTCATTTCTTTCACATTTAAATATATTTTAAATTGATTTCTTTACATAATTAATTTGTTTAAATATGTTTGACTAATTTAAATTATTTATTGAGCCAAATATATTATAATAAATTATATTTATTTATTAAATATATTATTTTAAATATAAAAAACACTAAAAAGTATATAATTTTTCTACCCTAATTGTTTTCCAAATTATTTAAGCGCATACCGTAATTACTATTTATTGAAAATATAGGGGTGTTATACAATTTACCTTAATTATTTTCCAAATTAAATTTAATAAGTTTTGATTAATACACTTTTTATTATATTAACTAGGTTTCATGTCTTATATATTACAAACTATTTTCTTTCATGCATGCTTTGCTAGGTAGACATTATGCCATTGATTACCTATTTTGTATGAATCGGTAAGTACGTATGGACAATTTTTTATTTTTCAATGCATAATAATTATTTATCATCAATTATTATATTCAATGACTTCATGATATATGTTGTTTATGTGTAAATTATTATGTCTTTTGTTTAATTTATATTTACATATCTATTCCAAAAAAAAAAAAAAAAAAATCCTCAATCGACAAGCAAGGTGAAGATTACAAGGGCAAGGAATGAACAAATTAATTTTTCTTTTGTTGCTTTTTTTTATGGGTTAGGGGCCATTAGTATCAGGAACACGTATTCGGACTTCATACATATTTTGAGTGAGAGATAGTATGATGTTAGGATAATCGATCAACATGAGTATGTGAGATTGTATTATTCTTGCGATGCAAACCTATAGGTGCACATATCCAATCTAACATTATAGGACTTCATTGTAAAATTAGAGTGCACTCAGACGAAATACCTCCACCCCTCGGCATCAGAAAGGTGACACATTGTGTCTTCTTTCGTCTGATAATTGGTATGTCGGGTCATGTGCTTTTTATCATTGGTGTAGTAATTGGGGAAAGGGTGTGACATGGGGTAATAGGTCACCAACCTATTGGGACACCTCATCATAGCATCTTTGGAGCATATTGTGCTCGACCTTGATCTTCACTAGCCGGGCAACCACCAACAATTGAGATTAATCACAATCCTTGTACAAGAATTGATCGACAACATACACTACATCAAAAAATCGGGTACCATAGATTTCCCAGCTGTACACTACATCACAATCTTTTTGTTTTGCTTCTACTTGGTTTTAATTTATAAAAATATGGGAATGATACGATTCAATTTTTGTAAAAGAAGAGAGAAATCACTATACTTTTTACCCTAATTTTTTTTCAAGATTTTTGTTCCCTCATCAAATGTGGTTATTTAATTTTTTCTCCAAAATGGTCTCAAATTGAAAAACAGACAAATTTTCTCTCAAACAAAACATACTTAACAATAATGCACGTATGCTACACCGTTAAATTACAAACAAAAAAGTGGATGAGGACCAAAAATATTAATTTTTATAAGTTATGGGACTAAAAGTACTAATTCTTTAATAAATGGGACCAAAAGTGAAACGGGTCTAATTTATAAAATTAAAAATATTATATTCTCTATTTATTATAGGCACATCAAGAATTAATTATAACCTTGTCATAATTTATATATAATATATTAAAAACAAGAACAATGCAAGAGTTTTAGTGGTTTGTGACCTCTCATGGTCCACAAGTTGTACGCATAACATGATTAACGGAGAAAGCATGTGTTCCCATAATAGTCCATCAATTATTAAACAAAAATACACGTAAATATTAAAATTAAAAAAACTTCAAGTTATAAAACACAATATAAGAAAATCATAATAAATTAAACAAAAAAAAATCCTAACATATGGGATATAAAATATAATTTTCCGTATTCGGTGTATTTCCCACTTCGAGCATAAAACATCATAACAAAAAAATTATACACATACAGAGAAATAATATCGCAAATATAATTTTTTCGATGCCTAACTGAAACTTAATTCCACGAATTGCCTTTGGAGCCAAGGTGCGACTCATGACTTGCGCTTCTTATCATTCTCCGAAGACTTAACACAAACCTGAAGCTTTCTCCGGGCGGGAATTTTATCTGCCCAATGCTTTGTAGAAGCCACCAGAGAAGGGTTGCAGTCATCCAGCTCAATCATTTCAAGACATACAATATCTCCAATTTCCTTAGAGATCTCTTTCAATTTGTAGCAGTGACGAAGGATTAGCCGCTCAAGGGATGGAAACCAACTCTTGACATACCAATCCTCCAGATCAGTGTCTTCAATTAGTAGGAACCTAAGCTTAGAGAAGATAGACAGCTTTGTGTTCCACACTTGGCCTTGAAAGGCATAGCATTGCAGTTTGAGCACTTCAAGATTCTCCAATCTAGCAATAGTACTCATGTATTCCCATGGAAATCCAAGTCCACTCAAAGTTAACTTCTTAAGGCCAGGTGGAAATATAGGAACAGAGGCTGCTGGGACAAGAAGCTGCAAATTAGGATTCACTACCGACCACTTGAGTGATTCAAGTTTATGGAGGGAGGCAAGAAGCTCAAAGCAACACAAGGGTTCATCAACGTCTGGTGCTAATTCCATTTGAACTCCTAATTTGATTAGATTCGGTATTCTTTCAAAAACCTTATAGGTACAACTGTGAGCACTAACACCTAAAAGTGTTGAGAGATTCAGCAAGAAAGCATCGTTGGAAGTGGGATCTGGTAGGTCCCTTCCCATGACTTGGAGATGCCTCAATTCCTTCATATCCCAAATTTCCATGGGTAGATATGACTGACGAGCCTCAGATGATAAGATGCGTAGACATTGTCGAACAATCAAGTATTGAAGATACCGGAGATTGGATATAGAGGCAGGAAGCTTTCCATTATAAGTGAAGGCAAGGTACCTTAATTTAATTAGTTTTACTACTTCAATCGGAAACTCATAGAAACGGACTGTAAGTGCATCCAGTACCCTCAACAAACTAAAGCCCATACATTTTGGCACTGGATACTCATGGTGCGGACCAGTACAGAGAAGGGAACGTGCATTTGAAACGGACGCCATTGAGTTGCGTACATCTTTGATGCCAAACAAGGTGTTGTTATGGATGCAAAGCCGGCGCTGGCTTCCAATAATTTTATTGGCATTACTATTCATGATATGGAAAAACTTGTCCTTCTCAGCTTCTCGCGTACATAGATGCCAAAAGACAGAATGGACCTTGCAAGTCTTAATTGTGCCACTGGAGCTGGGCTCACGCAAAAGAACAACACTTTTAAATATAAGGCTCCTCAAACATTCCCTGGCAATGTTTTCTAAGCTTTTATGAGAATTTCGTTCAAGAAATCCTTCTGCACACCATAAATTGATGATCTTGGAGGTATGGATCTCAAAATCAAGTGGAAAAACTCCCATATAGAGAAAGCACGCTTTTAAATGATGAGGTAAGTGCTTGTAGCTCAAGTATAGTGCCTTCGTCGCATCCTCATCTGCACCAATGATAGCTGAACTTTCTTTCTCTGCTACTCTATCCCAGTACTCGGGCTTCCTCTCTGCTTTTGACAGATGCTTGGCTAGAGCATTGATAGCGAGAGGAAGTCCTTCGCACTTCTTAGCAATCTTCTTTCCTGCATCCTCAAGTTGATGAGGGCATAAGTGCTCCTCGCCAAACACTTTTCTACGAAGAAGAAGCCAACTTTCTTCTTCAGTTAGGAAGTTTTTTTCAATAATTGCATCACTGCTAGCATATTTAGCAACTTCATGTAGCCTAGTTGTCATCAAGACTGAACTTCCATTGTTGTTGTTTGGAAAGTACATTTCCAACTCATCCCAGACCTGTGTATTCCATATGTCATCCACAACAATTAGGTATCTCTTACGTTCCAAACTTGTGTATGCAAACTTGGCTAATTCCTTGTCTCCTCCTGTACGTATCTTATCAAACATAAGACCCATAGCATTGAGAACACCTTGCGTGATTTCTTTCGTTGAAAATTCTGGGCCTACTGTGAGCCAATATTTAAAGTCGAAAGCAGTTGAAATGAATATATCATCGTAAACTTTTCTAGCGAGAGCAGTCTTACCTATGCCTGCCATCCCAACGATGGAGACTATTTTCCGCTTGGAATCTTCGGATGGTCCCTTGTGGTGGATGATCGCTTTCTTCACGTTTCTTAATTCATCATCTAATCCAACCATCTTTGCCTTCTTTTCAGAAAACTGAACAATTCCTGACGAGACAACTGCACTTTCATCTTCTTCAGGCTGTGCGGATGTGTTGTTTAATTGCTCCTCGATCTTTTGAGTGAATAAATTAATCTCTTCCTCCAAGTAGCTCCTCTCAGCTCCATGGAGGTGTTGAGATTGTGGGAGAAAATATTGATTTGAAACTTGGAGTGATTCGAGGACATCTTCCAGTCTCCAGGCTGCCTCTCTGATTTCCCTTTCCAGAGCAGCTGGCACCCTTATGTTGTCTCCTTCTTCCAAACTAAAAAGTTCGTGTAAGGACTTAACCTCCTTGTAAGCAACTTGTATGAATCCTGGAGGAGAGAGAAGAAAGAAATTTGAGAAGAATGTGAAGACGTTGAATTGTAAGCTTAAAGAGAAATCAAAGTAACATAAGCCATTTTTAGAAATTTTAATTCAGATCGGGTTTGGTTGGATTTGAATTAATTATATGGTAAATGTAATACAGTTATCATCGCGTAATTGGTACACAATTTAGGAAAAATGATCGATACATTTGCTCTTTAATTGATTTGGGTAGACCAAACCTAATTTGGGTAAAAATTTTCATTATTTTGAATTATTTTTCCTAAGAACTTGCACATTTAATACTAAGTTGGTAAAGAGAAATCTTAAACCATTATGGTCAAGTATTAATTTCTAACACTAGAAGAGACACAATATTTAACTATTTATCATGATTAAAAATAAATAGACTTGACATCCACTCGAGATGTTGCAGTGTTTTTCCTAGAGGACCACTACATACTGGTTGAATACAAACTCCAAAGTCTCTATAGTACTTTCCTGTGGAGAATGGGCTTAGCTTGATGTTATACAGAAAAAGGATTGAAAATCACTCATAATTTACTAAGTATTAAGGGTCACAACCATATAAGAAAGTGAAGACAGTCACCGATTGGGCAGTATACTACTACTTTGACACTACAACTATTTCATTAGTGTTCCCACCAGTCACCTGAAACACCGTTCTCCTTGCCCTCTTACAATCCAAGGATTGTATTCATTCTTTGGCTAGTTATATAAGAAATATTGACTACACTAGACACTCCTTAGTTACAACATTTTGGAACACAATGCATATTTAGTGATGATCAGGAAGAGGAATCCTGTTCTCATCTCTGCTTTGAGTGCACATATGCTACTTGAGTTGTTAGACATATTCAAAGATTGATCAAGTGGAAATGGCATTATAGATAATGGCAGCAACACATTCAATAGGCAGCTAAGGAGTGGAGAAGAAGACATCTTGTGAATGCAACTAATTGAGCTGTCTTGGCTTCACTAGTGGAGCACATATGGACGGAACAAGATTAGACAAAAACTACTATTACATTATATCCCATCATCATTAGAGGTAGTTTCTATCTTTAGAATATGGACAATAGTCTAGTACAACAAGGTCAATTATATATTTTCTGTATATCACATTAAATATATGGAATATACTATTCACCAAAATAATAATTGATTGAACACCAACAATGTCATCTCACTCCTCCAATAAATATCTCAAAAGTTCAAATCATCTCTTAATTGGAAACCAGCTAATCTCAAGAAACCAATTATAAAATCAAACATTGCTGCTAATGATTACTAATGTCTAAACCTTATGAAATAATCAATACTATACTTGTTGCATAAGTTCCTTTCCACCTATCAGACATAGTATGTCTCCAAATATTTCTTAAACGATTGACGTCTAATATCCAACACAAACTTATAATATTATCACAAAGACTATCACAACAAGATCAACGACATAAATTTCTTAGTTCAACACTCCAATTGTAATAAATCATGTACTGGTCAGCCGCCCAACAATGATTAATAACAATTTTAGCACTGAACAATCCAAAAGTTTCCAAAGTAACTTAGACTCTTGAACCTCAACTCTAATCAGCAAACTTATACCGTAGGTCCGAAAATCTTTGCCTAATATAGCTCAACAAGTAACTTGAGCTATGATACCATCTTGTCATGCCCCAAAAGTAGGCCTCCCCTTGTAGAGCTATTTCCGGGTTGTGATCTAATTTAAATTATAACAACCATAAACTCACCAAAAACAATAGTAAAATGGTCAGACTGATCACATGTTTTTAAAATTCAACCTCTTTCCCATCACCTTGATCTCTTTCTTAGGTCAGTTGGGCTGATTTGTTCACAACGTCACTTCTATTTAAAGAAGGAAATGCAAAATATGTAAGAAAAAGTTTAGTGAGACCATGTGTAGGTGCACGTGGAAGAAAATAGTCAATATAGAAAAGTTGATCAAAATATGTTAAACCTCATATTGTTGGAAACAATGATAATCAAGTCTGTGAAGACCATATCGGGCAAAAATCAAATTATATGTGTCTCCCAAAAAACCGTTTACTATCTTATCCTTTATGTAGGGAGCGAGCGACCCCATGATTGCATAGAATTGGCCATGCCTAGGTACATAGGGGCGTCAATTACATACAGACAACCTCTAACTTGCTTGTGAAAGGACATCTAAGTGGAAAAGGAATGATGAAACCTCAACTGGCAGCCCAATGTTACCCCAACATGCCTCGGGCCTATTGACCGCTTAGTAAGAATCGTATGATCAAATCCATAAACCCAGTCAAACATTAATCATATAGGAAATAGATAAGTAGATAATTTAAAGATCATATGCATATTCAATTATAACGAATTGAGCAATATCAAGATAGATAAGACTTTTTGCTCCTAATGAAAGTTTATAACGAATATCAAAATATCACATGATGTACTTATATAGACATGCACAATGTTCATAAAATATTCCTTTAATTTTACAAATACTTATATAATTTTAAATGATACTCACCAGGTATCAACAAGTTTGTAGTCGTTGTGCGAGATTGTCCCTTTCTCCATCGCATAACTACATTGCGGTGAATAACTCCGAAACAATCCATGCTACAAAGTCCTCTTCTTATGCCTCTCGCTATTACATGACAACAATGTCTTTGTTATGTAATGTATATGCTCTCATAAATTTAAACGCTAATAAGATATTATTTTTGCTAATACAATCATAAGCTCATGATGGCTTGGAAACAAACAATATGCATCGCTTTAGTTTGATATCATCTCTTTTTTAAATAATATGACCATTTTAATTGAACAAATATTATTAATAAAATTCAATAATATTTGTCTCATTGTCTAATTGAACAACCAGTCACATTAGTATCATTTCAAAAAAGTAATTATAGTCTTTTTATTGATTTGAAAGAAGTTAATTAACAATTTCTAGTAAAATTATCATTAATTTTGATGAGTCAAACTGTTAATTATAAAAAAAATATAACAGACAGCAGATAAACTTTTTTTCTAGTTAACTGACTAGGGAAAATAAAATAGTTTAATTAGAAAAATAAATTAATCTTAAATTAAATAATCAAGTTTAGTACAATTTCTGCTTTATTCCAATTAACTCAAATAAGTTTTTGCGAATACATTTTAAACAAAAAATATGTAAAAAAGAATAAATCTCATGGGTAATAATAAATTAATTTGCTAAAAATAATACATAATATATTAGATACAGGGTGTGACAAACATAAACGCTGTAGATATATATATTTACATAAATATTTTGTTTGATAAAATTGAAATTACCAATAGTTTGTGCGATAGGCAGATCTTGGAGTTGTTGAGGCCAGAAAGGGTGGGTGCTGAGTTCCTCTTTGATTTCCTTGAGATTTTGGGCATAGGAATTGATCTCTTCCTTCTC
This sequence comes from Sesamum indicum, assembly GCF_000512975.1. NCBI lineage: Eukaryota > Viridiplantae > Streptophyta > Magnoliopsida > Lamiales > Pedaliaceae > Sesamum > Sesamum indicum. The sequence continues at coordinate 14,816 of NW_011628287.1, forward strand.
ATCCTTGTCTTCCCAGAAGTCGATTACAGATTCTTCAAACAAAGCTTCTAATCTGCATATCACCTCTCTCATCTGCCGTCCCACATCTTTCAAGATCTGGCTGTCATAGCTTCTGTATGCTTGTCCAGCAGTATTAAGCAGTTCAAGTATGGACATCAACCCCTCCTCGTAAGCTTGTTCAAAATCTGATTGGACAAACTTCTTCATTGTGTACCTAAGAGAAATCAAAGCAGCAAAAGCCATCTTTGATTGCTCACACACCCCACCAAACGGGGAGAAATTATATTAAAGCATGACCACGTCTGATCCTCATCATGTGCTGTCCACTTAGTGCTTGTTAACTTACATGATATATATGTAAAATGAGTATCAATTTATTTATAATATGAATGGGATAAAAATGCCAAAATTTTGATAGTTAGGTGACAAAAATTTAACTTTTAGGATACCATTGTGTGAACTCTTGCTATGAAAATATAAAATTTAGTCTCCGGATACATATTTAATTAATTAAAAGTGATGAGATTACAGAATAATTAATGTGCGGCTTAGTGTATAAAATATAATTCTACTTTGAAATTTAGTCTGCGGATGCATATATATATATATATATATATATATTTATTATTTAATATCATGAAATGACGATGGTATGAAATAATAAATCAACAACTTGGTGTATAAAATTGGCGATGAAATGGGCGAGGGCATCTAGAAAAGTTGGCCATCATGTGGAAAAATTAAATATAGATCCATACTCATAATTGCAACTAAATAGTTAAATATATGGCATGGCAAATTTGACATTTGATATAATCTATCTATCTATGTATTTAGAATGTTGTTTGACTAAAATGATTCAATTTGAAGAATTACTAACTTTTTGGTATTTTTAATTATTTAAATGTAATGAAAACTTTGTATATATGTTGGCTACATTTAATATTTCTCAGTTTTCAAATAATTTATTTTATCATTTAATCCATGCAACAACTTTGACCTTGCTATTAACTATAAAGCTGAGGTAGGTTTCTAACAGCAGCAATTTCTCTAATATTTTAACTTTAATATTTTTTTCGCCTATGAATGAAATGACTAGGTTTTTTAGGTTCGTTGATTTGAAGCGTTATCGTTTTGATTGTTTGAGTCTGGTGGCGATAGCCTCTACTATAATTTTCACTGGCTTTACCATTAGTACCTTTTTCTTTTCCACGTATAAATGGATTAACGATATTTTGAGTTTAACCCATCTCAAATATGATCGTTTTTTGCTATTTAGCCCCTTTTGTAAATGCCATTTTGCTACAGTGTCATTTGTCCAATGGCAAAATGTGGTACTTTCGGTCTATTGCCCGTGTGGTGATGCCATTTTGCTACTATGTTGTTTTGCCTAATGACCTTTTAAACGAGGTGGTTTGGACTAATAAAAAATAGTTGAAGTAAATAACTATTAACTAAGGCTGCAAAACGATGTAAGCGTGATTAAAATATTTGTTATGGCTAAAATCATGCCAAATATTTTGACCATGACTTTTAGTCGTAGTATATAATTTTTTCACGGTGGAAAAGTTAGTTTTTTGTATCGATTTATCTAATGGTCATTTACCATGGTCTTTAGCCAATAATAATTTTTTTCTAATGGAGCACTGTATGTACTCCTTTTCGCTAACAATTTAACAAAAATGGATAATGGGATAAAATTATAATTTTTTTAGACTTGTAAGATTAAATCTGTTGAGTCTGATATCAATGGGACCAAAATAAAAAATAATGTAAATTAAAATTTTCGCCAATTGAATCTTGACTAGAGTTTCCAATTTGTTTGCAAAATGCACTTACACAATTCAATTGCAGCACATATAGCACACACGCAAACTGAATGTCGACTCTCAACAAAATTTCTGTTACAAAGTAGAAGATGAATAAAGTTTGCAAGTCCGATTTTGACTTGCCTTTGAACCTACTCTGACTACTTGCCTTTGCCATTCTCCTCCAGAGAGCTCTTCACACAAACTTCCAGACCAGCAAATCCCCAGGCGTGTTGTATTTGCTTTGCTGAAGCCACAAGAGAAGGGGTGCCATCAACTATCTCTATCATTTCAAGGCATACATGTTCTCCAATGCTTCGAGGGATCTCTTTCAATTTGTAGCAGTGGTGAATGAGTAAGCGCTGAAGACATGGGAAATCAAAACAACCAACTCTCCAGTATTCCAAGTCAGTGTCTTCAATTAGAAGAACTCTAAGTTTCAAGAATCCCCCCTCAAAAGTTTCCCATTCCGGCCCTCGAAAGGCGTAGCATCGTAGTTTAAGCACCTCAAGATTCGGCAAACAAGCAATAAGATTCATTTCTTCCCAAGGAAGTCCAAGTCCACCGAGTGTTAACTTTCTAAGAAACACTGGGAAAAATGGAGCAGGAGGCTTGGGGCCAAGACCCTGCAACTTGAGATTAGGATTCACTGCGGAACATTTGAGTGATTTAAGTTTAATGAGATAGACAAGATCATAAAAGCAAATTAAAGGTTCAGCA
>NW_011628287.1:17356-19022 GCF_000512975.1 Sesamum indicum
TTCGAATTCCTAATCTCTTCAGATTCGGGATTCTTTTAATAACCTCTTTGGTGCAACTGCGAATGCTAATACCTGAAAGTGTTAAGAGGTTCGGTAAGAGGACATCCTCAGAACTAGGATCTGCTATGTCGCTTCCCATAACCTCGAGATGCCTCAATTCTTGCATAGTCCAGACCTCCATGGGCAAATACGACCGACTATTGCCATAATATATGATGCTTAGATATTGATGAACAATCAAGTACTGAAGATACCGGAGTTTGGATATGGAATCAGGGAGCATCCCGTTATAAGTGATGGCCAGGTATCTTAACTGAACTAATTTCACTACTCCACTCGGGAAACCATAGAAGCGGATAGTAAGTGCATCCAGTACTCTCAACAAACTAAAATTCAAATACATTGGTATTGGATACTGATGGTGTGGACCAGTGCAGAGGAGCGGAACGCACATTTGGAGCGGATGTCGTTGACTTGCGCACATTTTTTATACCAAATACAGCGTTGTTATGAATGCATAGTCGACGCTGGCTTTCTATACCTTGATTAGCAATACTATCAATGACATGAAAAAACTTATGCTCCCCAGCTTCTCTCATACATATATGCCAAAAAGCAGGATAGACGTTGCACGTTTTAATTCCACCAGAGGAGGCGGGCTCACGGACTTTAATGACATTTGAGGACACAAGCTTCTTAAGAGATTTCATGGCAGAATCTTCTAAAGATGTTTGGATCCAATATGGTTGAACAAATCCCTCAGCACACCATAGGTTGGTGAGCTTGGAGGCAGTGATGTCTGAGTCATGAGGGAAAACTCCCATATAGAGAAAAAATGGTTTCAGGTATTGTGGTAAATACTTGTAGCTCTTATATAGTACCTCTGATGCTTCCTTGTCTGCACCGATGATGGCTGTATGCACTTTCTTGGTTGCCTGCTTCCAGTACTCTGGCGTCCTCTCGGCATCGTGTAGGTGTCTGGCAACTGCAATGATTGTGAGAGGAAGTCCTTCACACTTCTTGACAATCTTCCTTCCAGCTTTCTCAAGTTCAGGAGGGCATGATGAATGGTCTCCACCAAACACCTTATCGCAAAAAAGAAGCCAACTTTCTTGTTGATTCAGGAACCTCTTTTTAAAATGCCATTCTCCGAGTCGGGCGTATTCAGCTACTTGTTCTAGCCTAGTTGTTATGATGATCCGACTTCCATTACTATTGTCTGGACAATAGTTTCTCACCTCTTCCCAACATCTCTGATCCCATATGTCATCGAACACAATTAGGTATCTCGTTGATGGGTATATGTATAACCCCCCTGCAAAAAGACTAAAAAGCCCTTCATTAAGGGTAGGATGGTCATTTCCGCGACCGGATCCGCGTACCTCACAGCGGGCGGGTCGCAGAGGACCCGACCCGGGTCGTAGGAACCGACAGAAGACCTGGACAATGACGACCATTCGATCAGAATGGAAATCAACCAGATGAGGCCACGTGGCCCAGTACTTGCCGTACAACTGGATACTATAAATAGACCCCGATACGCCGTAAACCAGGTAACTGCTGCACATTAATTGAGATCGAACTTTGAGATAGAGCATATTTCTCTCGATCAACCTAACTTGAGCGTCGGAGGGTCATTGTCGGGGACATACCCGACGAGCTCACG
>NW_011628288.1:0-1048 GCF_000512975.1 Sesamum indicum
ATATTTGCTATTGCTAGGACACAATAAGTGGTTAATATGCATTCTTTTACTTCTTTTTTCTTTCTTGGATACGAAAATCATATCATATGTTTGCCACGAAGAGGTATATAATACATATAAGTAATAATTCAACCCCCTCAGTGCTGTAGTGAGCATTTCTTGCCAATCGATGTGCAAGACTGTTCACTTGTTGATGAACATGCACAAAAGTGATGGAATGAAAAGCCACTGCTAATGGCTTGATACCTTCAGAAATTGGTCCTAGTGATAAGGAGACCAATTTATGATGGATAAGCAATCACCTTTAATAAGAACACTCCTGCAGTGTTTCCACTACTTCCTTTCATTCCAAGATGGTCTGGTGTAGTAGGAAAAGAGAAATATTTCATCCACCTTGCTAAATAGATGTCCTTTGAGTTTCTTGGAATAACCCCTACACCCATAGATGATTGTTCATGAGAATTTGCACCATCAAAGTGAACTTTTACTGAATCAGTAGGTGGAGGATACCACTGATTTGTTTGAGCTTGATTCCATATTATACGAAGACTCTGGTAACAATTCATGAACTCGGGAAGATGGATTGCTGACTGATGTATTATCTCCACAGTGTGAGAACTTGATGACTCCATCAAACACTTGTTGCGGTGATTTAGATATTCCAATAGATAGTAACCAATGAATCAGCTTCTAAATGCCGAAGTGACATACAGGAAATTGATACTAGTCGGCACAGTTTAGATAAGGGGCTAAAATCGATTAGGAATAAGTAATGGAGGTTTGACCATCAACACCTTGTGATGTTCACTATCGGTCATTTTTGATTTGTTGGTCTGCTTTTGAGATATCTCCATCTTTTGGTCTGGTTCACAGTGCTGGTCATGCGCATGCTTAGTGTCATTTTCGTCCATGTTTGGTTGCAACTCTTTTTCACTTGGAAGAACAAAAACAACAGCATTTTATTTGGGGTCAACAACAGACTGGGAATGTAATTTACCTTAGGGTTCCAATTTACTAATAGATGACGCCAGTTGACTGATTTGAGATT
>NW_011628288.1:1087-2101 GCF_000512975.1 Sesamum indicum
TTTGTTGTTGGAATTACTGTGTTTTGGTCACTAGTGCTTTTATCATGTCTACGAGAGATGGACCAGGTGTGGGATTAGGCGAAGGAGTTGGTGGCCAGTTTTGAGATTGCAAAATGTAGCTAAGACTGGGGTAAGTTGTCATTCCTAGATTATACATGTTGAAATGAGGATCATATCCTCTTTGTGGTGTTCCAAAAAGTCCTCCACCAACAACATTGGCATGCTCGATGGTTTCTTCTTGAAGCATAGGGCACAAATCGGTGGGATGTGCATTAGAATTACATAAACGAAAAGCCTTCATTCGTTGGAATTCTTCTTCGACAACTCTTTCAACAAGGGACAAAAGTTTATCAAAACGATCATAAATGGAAGATACATTTACCTCATTCACCGGAGGATTGCCGTATCTAGTCCCAAACTATTGAGTATTGGCCCACATGATTGCAATTGGGTTGTGTGTTATGGTTCACTCCAAGTGTCCAATATCTCTTGTGCTAACTATAGCTCGGAAGAAGTGGGTATCCTTTCAACTTATTTCTTGGTTTCCTTTCAAAATCTCCGTCCAGTCTTCTCAATCTTGAATTAGATCAAGTTCACATGTACGAGAAGATTATAGTATTAAACCAAGTAACCAAAAAAAAAAACAAGTAACAAGAAAAAAAATCAAGTAACAAGAAAAGAAATATTCTTAAAAACACCAGCCCCGGCAACAGTGCCAAAATTTGGTGAGTGTCGAGATCACAAAAAATAATTCCTACAAAACTTGTGAAAGTGGGAGTAAGGTCGATTCCACAGGGACTGGTATAAGTTGATTTCTTTAAAAAAAGAAAATAATGGGAGGAGATTTGACGATAAAAAAAAATAATTAAAAACTAAATAAGCTAGAAAATAATTGAAATTACCTGGCGAAGATAGGAGAGAGAGATTTTACGGTCAAGGCAACGATCATGCTTGATTCTTGCGAGTTGATCATTGATGCAAAAATACATCCTAAAACAAATTTAGACATCATGA
>NW_011628288.1:2124-5178 GCF_000512975.1 Sesamum indicum
GTGAAAGTGGGAGTAGGGTCGATTCCACAGGGACTGGTATAAGTTGATTTCTTTAACAAAAAGAAAATAATGGGAGGAGATTTGACGATAAAAAAAAATAATTAAAAACTAAATAAGCTAGAAAATAATTGAAATTACCTGGCGAAGATAGGAGAGAGAGATTTTACGGTCAAGGCAACGATCATGCTTGATTCTTGCGAGTTGATCATTGATGCAAAAATACATCCTAAAACAAATTTAGACATCATGAATAGGTGATGAGGGAAATTTTAAGCATGATATAGGATGCATTGGGATAGATTGAATAATTGCCTTTAGGGGAATCTCCTTACGCGCTTGGGAGAGCATCTTCTTCTTCCAGCCTTGTACTCTTTGTCAAATCTTATCATTAATTCTAGCACATTAATATTTCTTTCTTCAAGAGTCCACCCACCGCCAGTTACCCCAAGTGTTGACTTTCGCTACGGCCAAGTGGTATTCATTGCATATGTTCCTACTAAACCCCGTGCTTGATTTTTTAAGATTAATAATCTACCCCGATGCTTGTGTGTATCGGTATAGTATGATACCATGGAAAGATGACAATGTGCCCTTGCAAAAAACAGAAGGGTATCTTCAACCAAGAATAGGTGAGATATTCGGGGTGCCACGGTTGCCATTCAAACACCCTGGATCAAACCTATTGATTTAGCCGCTTTTAACATTCCACTGAGAACTTCTCCACAAAATAAGAATAGGTAAAGCGATCGGGGGTCTCCTTATTCGATTCCCCTAGACAGCTTTACTAGTCCAAAATTCTCACCATTAAGAACAAAAGAATAACTAATAGTACAAAACAAGTTTCAAAAGAAGACGGACAAAAGAGTACTTAAACCTTAGTCTAATTAGATAGACTCCAAGAAGAGCCACTCAACCAGGTCCTAGACGTTGCTCATGTCAAGCTTCAATATTAAATAGCCTTTCTTTCCTCCTGTCTCAGATTTCAAGAAGTGATTAGCATCATAAGTAAGAAAAATATTAATAGATATTAATCGACCTGGAATAACCAATCTTCTTTGTCTCTTTGTTTCTAGATGATCTCATCTTCCATAAAACATCTCTCAATTTCATCTAAACATTTTTTCAGCATTTTCAATCAATGGTTAAGACTCTAGAAATTTAATCCTTTCTTCAAGCTCTTTAATCATCCATTTCAAGTGTCCAAATGAGCACTTGTTCTATCTATCCAGTTATATCCTACAGCTTTAGACTCGCTAAGTAGATGTTTAATGTTAAAACAGGTACAAACAACCTTCCCACTATCAGAAATGATCTTCAGACACTCGTCTACCTTCAACCACATTGCCCCAAAGCGCTACACCTTATAGCAGTTGTCGTGAAAATTGCTGATTTAGAGTCACACTTATAATTAAAGGAGCATGGTCAGACAATAGAATCGGGATCACGTCTACTTTTGCATTTGATCAGGTAGACCACCCTTAGTTTGCACATGTACAATCCAAACGAGATTTCAATTATGTAACCTAGCATGGTCGAAATAGTGATTTCAATTATTGTTGGACAATTTTGATTACGTATATTGGTCAATAAAGTCTTTTATGTAACATTAAATGGGAGATGTCTATTGGGTGAAATATAAAATTTATATTATCACATAATTGGATTATGCATAATCAAGAATGAAACTTACCATTCTGGTTGGACAATCTCTTCTAGCTGAGGATGAGAAAGAGTGATGGATTCAAAGTTGACCGGTCTTTGAAAAGAAAGAAATTAAAAGACATAACGCAGTAGAGAGAAAGATGCATATATCATCATTCCTCTTTAGCTTTTCTTGATTCTTTTTATTTTCAATAAGGAACAATTAAGCTTTACTGATTCATGTTTCTAATAAAATTGATAATGCAGTGAAAATATAGACATTCTACTGTTTTCTTCTTTTACTGAAGATGTTAAAAGAACGGCAAATACAAATTAATTTTTTTATATTTTGATGTTCGATCATTGAGATTTTGAATAAATTAATTTATTGAATTTTTAACTAATAATTGAATTTGTTCAACTATTTTAAAAAATTCTCGACTTCTAATTTAAGAAAAAGGCTCAGGACTAAATTCGTCAAAAAGGAATAAATGTGGAAATAAAGTAAGTTACAGGACCAAAAGTGTAATTTTACCTACATTTTATATTATTATATATTAAATTGATTAAGCATACTGGCCATGATGTGGAAAGCCTTAATTTTGTCAATAAAAGACTAATTTGTTCCTGGAAGATCAAAAAATTACAATTTTACCTGAAGGATCTACGCATTTTTTATCAAGTCAGGGCATTACCCCTGGGTTGGATCTGGCGACCCGACCCTGGCAACCCGAGACACGTGGAAGAAGGCTATTGGACCAACAAGACCCCCTGTCTTACGCTATAAATACTCCACAGTTAGTGCATTTATGGTATGCTCACTTTACCATTCTTTACTTTTTGGTCGCTTCGGCTCATCAGCTCGCCAACGACCTGCTTTCACCACCTAAAAAACATACTAACTTAAGCATCGGAGGGTCTTAGTTGGGGGCCACTCCAGCAAGCCTAACAATTTGCTTCACTTTTCTCAAGGCCCAATCACTAGTGTGGAAAAGGTAGCAACCTCGAACCGCTTGGAGGACAGTTCACCCAACCAAGGAGGTCACATAGATTTTAACCCAGATCATTTGACGTCGGCTGTGGGAATCTTGAGAAGAGGTCCTTTAATTCGGTTTGATTGGGTTTCAAGGTGGTTGAAAGATTTAGGTATCCAGCAAAGATAATTCACCATGTCGGAGTCATCAAGGGACGAGCAAGAAGAATGAATCCTTCCACGACGAGAGGGAAGAAGATTGCATCTAACAAATGAAGAATGGCAGATGATAGAAATAGCAAGCAGGAATGTAATGGTGGAACACGAAAGGAAACTGGTTACATAGGCTGAATCAGAGAGGAGGAGGTTGGTCAAAAAGCAGAGAAAGGTGATTGCAAATGACCACATGGAAGGAACCAATCGCACGAGGAGGAATATGC
>NW_011628288.1:5212-8779 GCF_000512975.1 Sesamum indicum
AACATTTAGCAATATCAGGATGAGGGAACCAGGGATCTCCAGAGCTGAAGTGGAAAGTTTAGGGAAGCAGATAGAAAAACTAAAGCAACAGATAGATGACTTGAAGAAACGAGGTGACCTAGTGAAGCAAAATAGGGACTCGCGTTTTGCCAATAAGATTCTGACCAAAATTGTCGGTCCAAATTTTTGAGTACCCGATCTACCCAAATATGATAGGTCGAAGGATCCGCAGGAACACATTTCTGCCTTCGAACTAGTAATGAACTTGTGCGGAGAAACGGATTCTATTAACGTAAAATTATTTGCGACAACTTTGACAGGAAAAGCGCAAGAGTGGTTTACTAGCTTGCGAGTGGTATAATCGAATCATATGGACAACTGACGCAGAAGTTTGCATTTCACTTTACTAGCGAAAGGAGATCGAAGAGGTCGGCGACCTATCTTTTCACGATCCAAAAAAGGAGCGATGAATCCCTAAAAAGTTTCATAGGGAGATTTAACAACGAGACCCTAGAGGTACAGGATTTGCGGATTGATATGATGAAGAGCATATTGATACATGGGTTGAAGAAGGGATTGTTTGCGTCAGCATTAGCTAGAGATCCTCCTGGAGACGTAGAACAATTGATGTACTTAGATCGAAAGTATATCGACGAGAAAATTAATGGAAACAAGGACAGAGAATGGGATAGAGGTCGAGATCGAGATAGGCAAATATGAAGAGGAAGAGATCGAACATCCCCTAGTAGATCAAGGAGCAGTGAGGAGTTCGAGCTCGAGGGAACGAAGGAAAAACACGATGCAACAGTAGAGTTATTTGGTGAAGAAGACAACAACTTGAAAATATCGATATGTTTGTATGTTCGTTAACTTTTTACCGTGGATATTTAACTTTTGCAGGAGCAGTCTTTTTACTAGTGATAGAAGTAAATGATTATGCATATTACTGTAATATTTTGAGAAATTGGTTACATTCTATGTAAAAATGCTCGCATGAAATAAAAGCACTTTCGGGATAACTAGCATTCCAACGAATTATTACTGACCTGAGAAAGGCTCGGCCTTGGTCAAAAGAAGACTACGACCTGAGAAAGGTACAATTGAGTCTCAAAAAGGCTACAACCTTAAAAAGGTACAAATTGGATTTGAAAAAGACTACAACCTGAAAAAGGTACAAATTGATTCTAAAAAAGACTACGGCCTGAAAAAGGTAGAAACTGAGTCTCAAAAAGACTGCGACCTGTAAAAGGTTTGGATTTGTTTGAAAAAGATTGCAACCTAAAAAAGGTTAAAATTTGTGTAAAAACGACTGCGACCTGAGATATCCTAACAAAGGTGAAGATCATGTCCGAAAAAGATTAGGCGATTACGCGACCTGGAAAAGGTAGTATCGTGCGAACTGAAAACCTTGCAATCTGAAAGGGTATCTGAAAAAGATCTATCTGAAAAAGATAGACTTGAACATAACCAATCATTTCGACTTATGGTCGATTATATTCAAGGGAACTTTATTGATTTTGTTTGCTCAATGGAATTCTTCAAAGTTTGCAGGTATGAAAGGGGATTTCATATAAATAAAAAAGTCATCATTGATCTAAGAAATGATTTACGAGTTCTGGGAACATAGAGGATATCGCTAGTATAGAAACAAGATGGAAGACGATCTAAATAAAAGTCAAATAATTACAAGTTTTAAAAACCCTAAAACCTATTAATTTGCCTTGCCTTCTTCCATCTTCTCGATCTCATCCACCAAGACCTCCTGCAAGAAACATGTGTCTTTAGCGAACTGAAACTGATAATTTTTATGGCCACAAATTTGGCTGACAGATATCAAGTTGACAGAGAATTGAGGAATACCGAATACATTCTCCAAAGTAATATCATCATTCAATTTAACTCTGCCTACATATTGAACTGAATTCTTTGAACCATCAGGCAGGTGGATGAAGTGAGGATTAGTGGGTTTGACAAATGAGTGGAATAATACAATGCTTTCACATACATGATTGATGGCCCTACTGTGAATTATCTAGCAATCCAAATCAATACAAGTAAGTTTAGCGGCATTACCTGCAAACTCCTCGTCGAATTGTGCAAAGCCTTTGCATAGCTGGTAATGGGATTTGAGGGAGTGTTTTCCTTCTGCAGCAGCTTAATCAATTCATTTCCCATAGAGGTGCCCTGCATACGTTCACTTTTGACATCGACATTGGCAGCAAAAGCTCTCGCCTTCTTCCTTCGCTCATTCAGAGATTTATACCAGTCACGTATGCCATGCAATTGCTGTATCTTTTCCATGTCCTAGTCTTCGACAATGTTTGCATAGGAAATTCCCTTTATCTGCAATGAACTTCTTTTTCTGCACATACTTATCATCATCTCTCTTAGTTCCTTTCATAGTCAGTTGATAGGTCACATTGCTTGTACTTATCTTTGTAGATGTTTGTATTGCTCTTTGTTGTTCAACTGTGTAAAGCATAGAGAAAGCCTTTTCCACACTGGGCAGTCGATCAAGCATAAGTATCTGACTTCCTTCATTGTTAAAGGTTTCATAAACACCCATAAGAAATTGCATTAGTTGAGTCAATGAAGTGAGTTCATCAATTTGTTTGTTAATACCACTAGTACAATCTCCACACTTACACTTCGGCGCAGGTGCCAAACAATTGAGCTCATTCCAGAGCTTTGTCACGTTTGTTAGATATGCTGTAAGACTTAAATCTTGTTGTACCATTGAAGACAGTTCCCTCTGTAACTGGTAAATTAACGGCCCGTTACTCCACCCATACCTTGCCTTTATCACGAGCCACAGTCCTCACGAAGTATTAAAATGAATGAATGATTCCACCATGTCCTTGGACATGGAATTCCAGGTCCATGATGTCACTATCAGATTAACGCGCCTCTATTGCTCAAAATTGATTGATCTAAGAGCTGGTGTTGGAAAGATTCGTTTCAAACGAGACGTATATTGCTCGTTTTCATACCACAAAGTTTGTGCCATCCAAAGGAGAAGATGTCAATGAATGCCCAGAAGGATGAACAAACAACATATGCTTCTCATATTGAGACGCAGTTTCACCAGGTCTCTTTCCCATCATCGATGAAGCTACTTCGTCGTCCATGAAGAGAGAGGTATGCATTGTAGTGTGTATATACAGAGACCTTAACGAAAAAGGATCTGATACCATGTTAAAACTTGCAGAAGACAACAAGCTCACAGAATCCATTATCAAAGATAAATTGCAAACAAAATACCTTGTTTCTCATTCATGGAAAAATGAAAAAAATGACCAGGAGGAGTTCGAATCCAGGTTAAATACAAAGAAGAGCAATTGCCTGAAACTACTGTAACAAACTAACTAACCCTCTATATTATATGGACCAATCAGGAGCCGAATGAATTATTCACATTTTGAAAGAATGGTTAGATGCCATGAAGGCTGAAATGTAGCACCCCCTTCGCTACAAGGCTATATCTACGCTAAACATTATACTTATAGTAATCCCTGTGTTTACAAATATAAATGCACAAAATAATTTAATTCATATGTATACGTAACC
>NW_011628288.1:8814-14720 GCF_000512975.1 Sesamum indicum
CATCAAACACCACAAGTAGTCCATCATAAGTAATCTCTACGCTTAAGTTCTCTCTATACAACAAAATGTGATTTGTACTCTAACTGACAAAGAGGAGAAAACAGCATACTGGCCCGACCTACCTGAGTATAATGCGTAGTCCTAGTCTTCAACAGTCAGACGCCTCAAAGTCAACTCCTGAAAGAAAATGTCAGCAGAGGGAGGACCCTGCCACTCAGTAAGTAAATAACCAGCCTTATCTATATATGCATGTCAAACACAACTCAAACAAGATAAACAAGCAACACGCATGGAATACAATCAATTTAATTCCGACATAATCAGCTTTATTATACCACATGACTATCTCATAATATGACAACCACCCAAACTCCATTTTTCCTAGTTTGCTTACCGGAAGGTGATATTGTGTTTTTTCCACTAACTCAATCTCACCGTTATATAAATATAAGTGACCACCTTGACAGCCAGCTCATCAATCTCATTTCGCGCATAGCATTTTCATTTCGCACATAGCTCTTTCATATCGAACATAGTTCTTTCATTTCACACATAGCTCTTTCATATCGCACATAGCTCTTTCATATCATATTTTCGCATTATAGGCTTTTCAACACATCAAGGGGTATTCACACCACAATTATATTCAATTTTCACCACTCCCTCATTTTCACATATCACCATTCTTGTAAGCAACTAGTAACGTAAAACAATATATTAACATATTCTCATTTTCAGACATCCACAACACATCAAACAACAAACATAATATTTCCACGTATTTTCTCATTCCACGTACACAATACCGTCAATCAAATCAAATCATCCATCACTCATATACTTCAGATAAATTAATATCAGCACGAACTACAAATTCATATAACAGTAAAACCACAAATACAGAAAGCATATATAGATAATACTAATTATTTACTTACATCAATCTCACAACGTTTCTTTCTACTCAATCGCCAGTCCTTTCACCTCCGTATCCTATAATGAGTTATACCACATACAATTAATATATCGAGAATATCGTAATTTCTTTTAAATATAATATTAAATATTATTCGTACAATTTCTAATAATTCTTTAATATTTCATTTCTACCAAAATACAAATCTTCATTTTTTCTCTTTATTAACATATCGTTTATTAAATATAATTTTCGAAATGTTTCTATGAATTTTCTATCAATTTCTCGCTATTATAATCTTTAATTGAACAATAATACATAGAATTGTGTATTTGATTAATAATTCCGATGAAATTGTATAAATTAGCTATAGTAATATTCAAATCTAACGAATTTAATAATCTAATTAACCAACGAAATCATTTTTATATTCGATTCTATATTTAATTAGATACTATTTTAAATAGTCAAACCCGTAAAATATTCCGGTTAAATAGTACATCGCTGAGTATAAACAACATTTAATAAACGGACTAATTAAACAACATCATTATCTAAATTATTATAATTTTTTAAAATATAAATTCTTACCTCTGTTTTTTTCTCTGTTATTTTTCGTTTTCGGCCGATAATTGAAATTCTCAAAATTTACATTTGTGTGTGAATTGTGTATGGGTGTGTGTGTGCAATAAAGAGACGAGAGAGAGAGAGTTGAGGCGGTGGCCACTCACTCTCTCTCTCTCTCTTCACTTTATATATATATATTATATTATTATATACATAATATTATTATTATATATAATATTTTTTTTATTAAACTTTTCTCAAAATACCCATTACGTCCTTCCTAATTTCTTAATTAATATTATTTGCTCTCAAATATTATAACGAGCTCCAATTTATACCGTTCAAGTTCTATTATATTCCAATTATGGCCCATAATTTATTTACCAATTAACTAAGTTTCATAAAAATTTACCAATTAATCTCTCAATTATGTATAATCTTTGGGGCGTCACATGAAATTACTGCTTTTGGGATAACCATACCTAGGTTCTCACTCCTTTACCAGCTGGGAAGAAACACATTGGATGACTGTGGGTATTTAAGACAAAGTTGTGTGTGGATGATTCTGTGGAGTGTTATAAAGCTCGTCTAGTAGAAAAGGGATTTACTCAGATTGCAAGGGTGGATTACATTGACAACTTCTCCTCTATTGCCAAACTTATTCAAGTGCATGTGTTCTTCTCACTAGCTGCTTCCCATAGCTGGCCCTTATAGCAAATGGACGTCAACAACGCCTTCCTGCACGGTTGTTTGGATGAATATATGTACATGGAGCTGCCTGTGGGTTATTCTACCAAGCTTGGCCTCGTATGCAAACTCCGTCAATCCCTTTATGGGTAGAAGCAAGCCTCTCGTCAATGAAATGTAGAGCTCACCCTCAAGCTCACTGAGTTTGGATTTACGCAATCTGCTTATGACCATTACTTCTTCACCAAAATGACTAATACTGACCTCCTAGCGCTTCTCATCTATATTGATGATATAGTGGTTACAGCATCATCTTTGGATCTTATTCAATTTGTTAGATATAATTTGTTAGATATATAGTGGTTATAGCCGTCTAAATGAGTAACTCTTCTCGCATAGATATAATTCTCAGTTCTTGGAGAGTATTAATGAATTCCAATTCATTTGGAATCATCTTCAATTTACTACATTCTGCATTAAGTAGACTGGAGAGGTTGAGCATTGCTCCTTTCTGCACTCTCCACCCCATTAAATTCAACAACCTTTGCAAAATAAGTTCCCTGAGTTCAGGAAATCCAGTTGCCCGACAAACTATCTCTCTGCCCACATATGGATTGCTCCACAAGCCAAGAACTCTTAACATGGGAAGCTTTTCTAGTATTTCCATTGGGTCTTCCTCAATCCTTGTACCCACAAGCTGCAATTCTATCACATTTTCATATAGTTGAACTTCATAAGCTGGTAATTTGCTCACTCGATAATGTGTGATTCTCAAGTAATGTAGTGAGTGACACATCACCAACCTCCTGAAAAGAGTTGAGCCATCTTCCCGATTCGTATTGACATCCATGTCCATCTTGGGCAATTTAAGAAGATGAGTGATATCATCAACCACATCACCAACCCAGATATCATCAACCATCTCCAATTCATTCAAGCCTTCAAATTTCAATTTTTCGCCTCCAACCCTCTCATGATCATCTTTCATAAATAGATGCCTCAAGCGCTTCATTTTGTATATGCAATTAGGTAATCTCATTGTATTTTTCACATTCAATGTCTGCAAACAAGGTAGCTTACATATAGATGGTGGCAATTCTTTCACAATACTATTTTCGAGACTCAATAGCTTCAACAGCTTCCATTTTGCGATTCCTTTGGGCAATTTTCAATTCTCAAATTTGTAATCTTTGAATACAAAAGATCTTATGTTCTTATTTTCCCCTATCCTTTAACTAAGATCGTTATCCACTCCCACCCATAGATAGCCAATCTATTTGTTTTACAAATTGAAGACTCTTCTCCTCCCATGTTTTTATCTATAACCTCCAGAAATCCTTCTTTTTTTCCTTTTGACAAACACAAATCTCGTATCATATCATGAAGCCGGCATGACTTAACTCTATTATATAGCGGCAACTTGTCTGTTTCCACTTCAAATCTCGTATCATATCAAGATTTCTACACACATTTTTCCATTCTATTGATGCCTTTTCATGATGAAGAGTTCCTCCAATAACTGAAATGGGTAATGGTAAATAACCACATTTTTTTACTATTTTCCTTCCATATTCTTCCAACAACTTTATTTCAGTTGTAGGTATCTCTGAATACATAATCAATGAATGTAAGTTAATTCAAAATATTATAAAATTTGAATTTCTTATAAATATGTATAGTAATTAAAACAAATCAAAACAAGACAATTTCGCCCTATACTTTCAACAAATAAAAAATAGAAATAAAATCTGAAAGCATAACTTTATATTGTTGAATCCATTTCTTTGTATGACTTTCTAAATGTTTGATTCTTTTTACGTTTTAAACAAATTTTGTATCAAGAAATAAATTTTAAATTGCTATTCAATAGCATTTTATACATATAGATCAACTTGAAATTTACATAAGAAAATTCAAACAATCTTGTCATCATGAAAACTATAAAAAAAATTAGACTTAACAAAATAATCTTTTTCGCTAAATATATACTATTAATGATATCTTTAGTATCATTACTCTTTTTTCTTTTGTCACTAACTAGAGAAAGAAGATTCAAAATCAATAAAATAAAACAAGAAATTTTACAAACTAACCTTGTGAATAGTTGTTTGGGAATGCTATCTTTTGAAGGAGCTCCCATCCTTCATCTTCATCCAAACACTTGAGATTGAGGACGTATCCTCTGGAAGCAATGTTTTGATTTCTGGTTGTGAGAAAAACTTTGCTATCTGCCTCTGCAATGGGAAAGGCACGCCTTAAGCAATTCCAGTGATCAACTTCCCAAACGTCGTCCAAAACTAGGAGACATTTTCTGTCTCTTTGTACTTGGTACAACTTTCTGACCAATGTATCTTCGTCTTGCTCTTCACTTTCATTCCGAAGAAGTTGCTTTAATAGTCGTTGGAAAGTAGTTTTGGGTTGAAATTGCTGACTTACACAAACCCAAGCACGATATTTGAAGCACCGCTCCACGGCCTCCCCATTGTAAATTTTAGTAGCAAGAGTGTCTTTCCCAATCCTCCCATGCCACATATGGAAATCACTCCATTTGATTTGTCATCAGTTGTCAGAACTGATTCTAACTGTTTAATATCCTCCTTCATTCCTACAAAATATTTTTCAACCTCATGCCCATACGTTCTTCTTGACCTATCGGTATCATCTACCAATCTTGATGAGTTGTCTCCTACACTCGTAGACTCCGACTATTTGGTGAGGTCGAACATATGAGACTTGATATCTTTAATGTCTTCTCCGATTTGGTGCATTCTTGACCACTCGCTCAATACAAGTGAATCTTTTGAGAACCATTTTAAGGCCTTTTCCTTTTCTTCTGGACACCACTTCAATGACATATCTTTCTAGCACATTCTCAGCTTGAATGGACAAATCGCGAAGTTCAGCGATCCAATTCCGGACTGTCTGTGAATTGTACCGATCTTGCCTCCTATCAGCATCCTTCAAGAAACAGTGCATGATGTTGAGCTGCCTACGGACTTCCTCAACCTCACCGCCATTTGGTGAGGTCGAACATATGAGACTTGATATCTTTAATGTCTTCTCCGATTTGGTGCATTCTTGACCACTCGCTCAATACAAGTGAATCTTTTGAGAACCATTTTAAGGCCTTTTCCTTTTCTTCTGGACACCACTTCAATGACATATCTTTCTAGCACATTCTCAGCTTGAATGGACAAATCGCGAAGTTCAGCGATCCAATTCTTCACTGTCTGTGAATTGTACCGATCTTACCTCCTATCAGCATCCTTCAAGAAACAGTGCATGATGTTGAGCTGCCTACGGACTTCCTCAACCTCACCGCCCACACTCGATAGAAACTTTGCTTCCTCAATCAATAAGTCCCGAAGTGTTTCAAGTGCAATTGTTGCAACAGAATCAACCATTTTACTTTGTATTTGGGTGATTTTCTGGAGAAATGTGTTGGATCAGTAGCGGCTAATTGCAAAGTGGATGGATGTTATTGATCTTTTTAATTCACCAACTGCCTTCATTTTATATATGCGCATACCAACTTCTATTCCTACTTGACACAAATTCTACGCATGCTACAAATTCTTTTCTCCTCTTATCTTTTCTTGTAAATTGGATGTTTTAGATTCTTTCTCCCATATTTCACACTTTCTTGATTCTCACTTTTAATTTAAGTTAAAGCAAAAGAATCGGCTACTCATAACACAAGTTCAAGAAATCCCTTTCAGATTTAATTTAAATTCTA
>NW_011628288.1:15617-18385 GCF_000512975.1 Sesamum indicum
ACTTCTGTGTTCTTACCTGCTCTCACCTACTCTCTCCTGCTTCTAGCTAGCACCTCTGTATTGGTGGAATGGGGACTCCTTAAAGTTGCCGACTGCAAAAGCATTTGCCAAGGATTTTTTATTAATCAAGAACGATAGATAATTCATCCATATATATCCTCAACTTAGGAATAGTGAGAAAAATCATTGTTATCATATACCTCTAGTACTCTTCCAAATAGACAAACTCCCACACGTTGTAGCATTTAGTCTAATAAACAAACAAGATAAAAGCAAACCAACAACATAAATGTCTATTTGGTTGATCACTGTATTAACTTTCTTCACTCTTGATCAAGTCATCACGAATGCATAGCCACCTCCGTCCTGATGCATCATGGCATCTATAGAATCTCCGTCCTCCATTTCCATCTATGTATAAAGTCAAAAGTAGCAATACAAATAAAAAAGTTTCATAGTTATTACATGTTTACGTTAGCAAAAGCAAGCGATATGCAATACTTATGTGCACGTGACTTTTCCGTCCGAAAATCAGCCACGCATCATAAGCACAAAAACATTACTATGCATTAGAACTTCAAAACTAAACTATACTTGCGAATGATAATACATCAACGCAAACTAATGCAAATGCAAAAGAATAATTACATTTCCGCTATTTTTCGACAAATTTCATCATTGTTTTCTTTGATCTTACAATGCTAGGAACAAAAATTTTACTTATATAGTAAAAAAGGGGTTAAATGCAGTTTACCCCATGTGATATGTGAAATGAACAAATATTTTTTAGGAAAAAAAATTGCAAACTACCCCACTATTTAGATGGGTGGGGGTGGGGGGTAATTGGTTTCATTTTTCAAGACACATGGGGTAATTTGCTATTTTATTCACAACAGTTTTTTTTTTTCAATTTCTCATATCACGGAGGTAAATTGCATATTTTCTATTTGTGCAGCAATTTGTGCATATCATTACAGAATCACATTTAACATTAAATTCTAGCATCAAAGACGGAAATTAAGATGTTACGCGAAAGTATCAGTAGACGTTACCTAGGGGAGTTTTTGAAGCTTCGACGCGTTGGCCATTGTACACAAATGCTATTGCGTCGTAGTTTAATTTCTTCTGCTTACAATAAGATGTAGATAAGTGTTGTAGTCTCTTGTCGAGCGGAAACCGGTAGTAGACCTCGTCCCCGTCCTGCAATGACATAAAAATTAAGTAGTTCAAAGATAACTTGCATCAAGAATTAATTAACTACCATTTGATTACTGTGAGATATTCTAAATATGTATATCTATTATTATTAATTATTGATCTGAACTTCAAATATATAATTCATGGGTGAATAGCAATTTGCACCCTGTGATATTATAAATGAGTAAATTAGTCTTTTATAGGAAAAAAAAAATAGAGAGGTACATTGGTGTATTTTAGATTTTATAAGTAGGTAAATCTAGGTCCTTCTCTAGCGATTCTTGTAAGTTTTGTGCATGCACTTGAACCCTCCTATGTGAAGGCATATAAACCTGCTCTGACCAGACACTTTATCGCTCCTCTAGCAAGGCCCTTAACTCTTTCTTTGAGTAGGCACCCCCAAATTATCCTCTTTTGATGAGGCACACATATTTTGCTCCGTGCAAGCACACAACTTCTGTTCATAATAGATATATCTCCATTATTAATATTTTCTTTTAGAAAAATAAAGCCCTACACTTGAGTAGACAACCATTAAGCCTTAATCCATGGAGGCACACGAGCCTTCCTCCATAGAGACAAATAAGCCCTACTCCTACAGGAAAGACGTGCTATAATAGCTAGTATTAAAGAAAAAAAATGCCATTTACACTCACAAAAGGCAGTTAATGACAACATCGCACCAATTTTTGAATATCGCAATTGCACCCCTAGTTAAATTAATTTAAAATTAATTTTAATTACTCCTCTTTTTTTGTTTACAAAAGTGATTAACCATCATTTTAATATTACTACACTAACTTTTTTTATTGTGTCAATAATACCTTAAGTTTTTTTTTCTAAATGTGATTTGTTGGTTCATATATTTTGTTCTTAATTATATATAATATATTTTAAAATATAAAAAATTATATTTATATGCACGCAAGAATGACGTGCCACGACGAATAACTAGCATAATTTAAAAGATATTGACAGCTTGTTACAACATTAATACAGATTAATAGTTCAATGAACTCAACTTCTTTTTTTCTTGGAAAAATTGTAATTTTCGTTCTATAAGAATGGAAGGTAACACTTTTGGTCGAAGCACATTGCGGACATTTGTCTCTGAAAATTTTCCCTAGTTACAGTTGCCATGCACATAATATGCACGTGACATTTTCCAATAAAATTGATTGTTTTATTGGTGAATATAAAGAAAAAACAGTATCAACATTATGAAAAAAAGCAAATCAAAGATAGTTAATTCATCCATATCCTCAACTTAGTATAGTGAGAAAAATCAGTGTTATCATATACCTCCAGTACTCATCCAAATAGACAAACGCCCACACGTTGTAGCATTTAGTCTAATATACAAACTAGATAAAGCAAACCAACAACGTAAGTGTCTCTACGGTCTATTTGGTTGATCGTTGTATCGACTTTCTTCACTCTTGATCAAGTCATCACGAGAGCGTAGCCAGCTCCGTCCTGATGCATCATGGCATCTATAGAATCTCCGTCCTCCATTTCCATCTATGTATAAACTCAAAAGTAGCAATACAAATAAAAAAGTTTCATAGTTA
>NW_011628288.1:18492-18934 GCF_000512975.1 Sesamum indicum
TGAGTGTTTTGTTGTGTTTTGTGGAAATAGAGAAAGAAAAACAAAGATAAATAAGTGTGTGTTAGAGATAGTATGTATATTTGGATTTGTTTTTGGAGACAATTTAAAATAAGTATTATATATTTAATGTTGTGTTTTGGGAGACAAAAATAAATATCCATTGTCAAATCATGTCTTTGGAGATAATGCAGTTTACCCATTTGATATGTGTAATGAAACAAATATTTTCTATGAAAAAAGACTTGCAAATTGCACTATTTAGATGGGTGGGGGGTAATTGGTTTCATTTTTCAAAACACATGAGGTAATTTGCTATTTTATTTCACCACACTTTATTTATTTATTTATTTTTTTCATTTCTCGTATCACGTAGGTAAATTGCACATTTCCTATTTGTGCAGCAATTTGTGCATATCGTTACAGAATCACATTTAACATTAAA
>NW_011628289.1:0-848 GCF_000512975.1 Sesamum indicum
AAACTAACCACATAATGAATAAGCAAAATAAATTAATTAAGCATAATACAAAAAGAAAATAGTTAAATAACCATTAAATATTTAAGATTATAATCAAAAGTGAAAAACTGAGGAACAACTAACTTGTACACATCATGTATCTATTATAAACTACAATTTCACCCATATGAAGTGCAACAAGAAAAAATTCAAAAGAAAAAAAAAAAAGAAGATTGTATTATAAGTAGGAAATATTTCAGCGGGACTTGATACATTATTCCCCAACAAAAATCACATCCAATTTCCTTTAACAAAAACATGCAAACCTATTCCTTGCATCCTAAACCTATGATAGACAATTCAGTGGGTGCATCTCTTATTTTAGGTATGCTCCTAGCCTTTATCTTCTTTATTTTAGGTATGCTCCTAGCCTTTTTTAATTGGGGGGTGGGGGGATGGATCGGACAAAACTTGCTACATGGACGGATTGTTTTACCTAAATCAACAACAAATCTATCAAGAAGCTAATCTATCTCAAATTGAGATCCCCACACCATCTAGTGAAATAATTTTGGACAATTGCTGTTGTTTATTGATATTCTTCATAATATTGGAGCATATGTTTCTTGAGAATGCATTCCTTTTTTACAGTTATATCCTAGAAGTTAATTTTGAAAGCACCGAAAAATGCTAGTTGATCGTCCCCGGAATGTGCAAGCAAAAGCGATAATGTAAAAATACATAAATTAAAATAAAACATAATAAAACCATAATTTGAAGGAGTGTGTCCTTGGAGTTCCCCGGGCACTCGATGTAATTAATAATAGCACTAGTAAAATTAAACCGGGCTAATGGTTGAATTAAAAAAA
>NW_011628289.1:1437-10410 GCF_000512975.1 Sesamum indicum
AATTAAATCTAATTTAATTAAAGCCCACCTAATTAAGTCCATCATATATTTATTCCAATTAAATATAAGAACTCAGTAAGATTTTATTAATTAATAAGTGCAACTTATTGAATAATAAGGGCAAGCCCAATATAAATTAATCCTATTAATTTATTCTTGGGCTCCACCATCCAATGGATCGCTCTCATTTATAAGTAATCCAATTACTTATAAAATTAATTCCTAATTAATTCCTCGTCCCTTCTTGGTGTTTGTGTGTGACTCTTTAGGTTCACTATTTAGCTAGACTTGGCTAGTATCTAACACTATTATTAGTTAAATTTAATTTAACTAATAATTCTCGATCAACCCTTGTTCAAGAAAGCCCGTCACCATGGGTGGCTGTTTAGCAACGGTCTATGGCACTAAAGACTAGGTGAATATTCATGTAAACTTTTAGGCTCTCGAGTCTATACAGGTACGGTCCTTCCGTCTATCATCTGCCGGCCTTAGTCTAGGGCACGAAATTGGGTGTTGGTTCCCATTCTAGACTAGACGTCTATACATTATACTTGAGATAGCGTTACCCCAAATTGATCGACATAGGAAACTCTTGTCCTATTCGATGAATGACTGTGGCCACAGGTTTATAGAGCGTAAACACATCTCCAAGTGCATAGGAGATACCTCTGTCACGTTTTGACAGGGGACGGATCCTCTTGTTGGAACTCACTGTCTCGCTATATGCTTTAACTACACTGGATAGGGCTTATGATGATCATGTTTGGGACACGATCACCTCTCACACAAATTCAAGATACAGTTATCGCATGCATGTGCTGCTGCGATTCCTCAAGTACGAGGATTACTTCCAGGCTACCGGAACCGGGATTTGAGTCATATCGATCAAGCTTCTAAGGCTTCCATATGAGATCCCTACGAGTTAGTTCAGTTAATTCAACACCTAGCCAATCGACCTATTAAGATTGTATAGACATCCCACGTCTATCGCTGATGAAATACGACACTGACCAAATAAATGCAAGTCTCCATGGGACACTCGATGCCCATTCTTGAGGTTCTCAAATTGGAACATTTCAGACCCAACCCTAGACAGTTGGTTTTATGACCGCCATCTAATTCGCAGTCCAACTGTTGCATGGTTGCTAAAGTGGTATGTGGGCTTTGTTATGATGTTTGACAGAAATGCAAATAAATGTGTAATGAGCACAACAAATGAAATGCCAATAGCGAACACTAATCTTATTCACTGAATAATATTACATAAATTGAGTTACTGTCAGAACAGATTACAAGTATGCCAATCTAATTGGCATTCAGGTCACCTATTCGAACAAATTTGGTCCTTATACACTGTAGCATCGTGTCTATACTATATATCACTGAAGAGCACCTTCTTGGTGTCTCCAATTTATTAATATGTTCAACTTTTTATTTTTTTAAATTAAATAATTATTTTTAACTTTCCCACTCATTATGATTTTTCATTACTACCTTTTGGTAGTTTTTTTTTCGGACAAAATGCATAAAATCCCCCTGTGTTTTAAAAAGTTTGCAAAAAGCACCTCCCTGTTTTCAGAATAGGCTAAAAGCTCCCATGTGTTTTGTAAACTGAACTCAATCGCCCCCTCTCCGTTAAATCCAACTAACGGTGTTAATTTTTTAGAAAATGACCGTTATACCCTTACTTAACATATATTATTTCTTATTCTAATGACCGTTGGATTTTTTTGATCAAATATTGATCGTTAGATCTAATCAATTAATCTCACCGGCTTCCCCCACCACATCTCGTCGTCGGCGACGAGATTTCGATTAAATCATCATATCTCCATAAATTCTTTACCAAATTGAGTGAGGCTGGTCTCGTTAGAATCGTCTTGAAGATACGAGTCTGATGGTGCTAGTTTGAGACCGAGATTTGATCGGACGGAGACGAATCGATGAAAAATATGTTCGGCGATTGTTGCTTGAGCTCACTCTCTATGATCGACGAAAACTCAAATTGAAGGTATGGAGATGTTCGTCTTGAAGAGAGGATTCTAATGGTACCATTGGGCATCGGAAATTTGTCCGGACGGCGTCGAAAAATTGTTTCGAAGTTTCCGGCGAAAGTGGGCGAAATACCAGATTTTCTTTCTTTTTTTTTTTAATTTTTTAATTAATTTTAAATATATTAGTTAAATATATTTTAGTAAATTAAGAATATTTTAGATAATTATAATAATTAAATATTTTGGCTAATTAATAATAATTATAATAATAATTATTGTAATTAAATATATATTTTAATTAATTAAAAATAATAGTTAGATTTAATAATTAACAATTACAAAATTATTTGAATTTAAATATAATTTAATTTAATATTTCAATTTAAATTTAATATGCCAAAATTTAATTTATTTTTTAAGGTGAGAAATGACAAAAAGAATACACAAAACAAGCAAAAAACCCCTTTGTGTGTTATATAGACCCATAGAGGGGTATTTTGGTCCAAAAAATCATTAAATATCAACCTAAATTGCAGACAAAGACTACCAAAACGCAGCAACGCGTGTCTTCTCCAGTTCCCGTTAGTTGCTAACAGAATGGGGGTTTTTTGCTGACTAAAACAAAATATGAGGGGGGTTTTAGCCTATTCTGAAAACAGAGAGGTACTTTTTGCATACTTTTTAAAATATAGGAGGGTTTTATGCTTTGTCCTTTTTTATCCTTATTCATTTTTATCTTATATATATAAATATATTATCTTATATATATTTTAGGTATTTTTTAACTCTATCAAAAGTAAATAATATAATTTATAAAATATTTTATCTTAAATATCTATTAAAAATTATGCACACACATAAGAATGTGACACACATGCTAGCTGTGATAATTGCTCATCGCTTACATCCAATTTATAGTTATTGAAACTTTCACACAAATTATTCATCAATGTATTACATTTATTGTGGGTTTGAAAGAAAAAGACCTACCAATGTTCACAAGGGATTTTCCCCAACCATTGAGATGCAGTGTCAATTGAAACAAAAGTTTTAGGATCCAATTATTCAATTTTTAGCATATCTGTTTCAAAATCCCTTTTGTTGCTTGTTCATGCAGCTTTCCAAAACTATATCTTAAGTTCTTGATACTTAAACTTCATTTTAAGGTTCTAGTACTTGTGTCTCAGATATTACTTATTTTCACTCTCACAAACAAATTCTATTAATGCTTCTACTAACCTTTTTTGTGTATCTAAAATAGAACTCAATTTCGTAGTGCTCAATCGGCCAATGTGATCTACATCTTCTCCAGAAACCATTGCCATGTATGTCTGTTGTCAATAGGTACAACAACAATGGACATGTGAACCATGTTGTCATTTCCATCTGATGTAGGTCGCACGAAATCTGGATTGGGTCGCCTATCCTGGTCCTGAGGTCGGGTCGCTAGATCCTTCTTTCGAGCTTCCTGTTAATGGATTCTGAGAACAGAGCAAACGTAACACTAGTTGGGTAGCTCCCAACGAAAGCCCTCCGATGCTTAAGTTAGAAATGAGAGGTCAAAGGTGATAAATGAGATCGAATGAGACCAAGAAAAAGCGGTAAAAAAGTTTAATAAAAAATGTGTCCCCTCAAATATTCATAAATGCCTGTATTTATAGTAGCACAGTACCGCATGAGTGTTCGACATGTGGCATCATCTGGATGCATCCACGTCATATGATCCAAGGGTTGGACCAGTGGGTTGACTTATTGGACCCGGGTCAGGCGGGCCGGGTTGGGTCGAATTCATGTACGCAGATCCTTGCATTAAGAGTAAAATTCTTTAATAAATAAGGGCATTTTGATCATTTGATAATTACCCTCATCACCATCCTTCCTAACACCCACAAATAACTGCCCTTTAAGCAACATCAAAGCCATTATTGGCCTACGACCAGACATGAATGCATCTTTCGTTGAAAACGAAATGAACTACAATTTCTCAAACACAATACGGTTTGAACCCTCAGCCTTCATTGGTATCAATTTTAACCCTTAGCCTTCACAGTAATCCCACATATTTTCAAATTATTGTGAATATACCCCCTTATTGACTCAAGTGCAACCCTTTTTACCATGATCACTTTCCATCTAATGACTTCTACATTTCTAAGGATTATACTCTTCAATTGAGAGCTGACAAAATAAGGATTATCCATTGAAAAATTTTCCATCCTCTTTGCCAAATAATAAGACTTGGCAACACCATTAGCATAAGTCCTTGCACATGTGTTTTAATCATGATTGTTTTGATTGAATGTAAGACCTTTTAGATAGGTGATATATGGATTCTCCATTCACATCCCTCATGTTTCCACTTTGCAGTGATCCTACTACTTTATTCTTGTTCCACTTAGCCCTATCAAATTGTATTTGAAAATTTTCAAATAGTTCTAAGTTTCATCAATTTTAAGGACCACTATCTTGTCCCTTCTTTTGCTGTGGTTCTATAAGACCTTCTAATGTCTTTAAAGCAAATTTTACTATATTTAGTCACTTATTGTTATTTTATTATCAGATCTTTTACATACTTAACAAGAGCAAGTCCAAACCATATGTGGCATGCGGGTCATTAAAGACCATCTGTGCTATATTTCTTTCTTTCTTAAGTGGCTTTTAATGTTTTTATATATTCCAATGTCAACTCTGAGAGCCATATTAAGTAATTATTAAAAAATAAAAATAATTAAATCTACAGATTTTGTTCTATGTCCACCTAGGCCTAACGAATTACATTAAATATCTTGACCAATGGTAAATTTCATCACCTTAAGTAACCACTATCTTGACCCAGCTGTTGTGGATCTATAAGACTATTAATTATCTTAGAAAAATATTTACTACATGTCGTCATTCATCATTGCTTTATAAGATTTTTACATACAAAACAAGAAGAAGTGTAGAAGCACGTGTGGCATGTACTTGATTTGCCTTCTTTGTCATGTGGCTTTTAATGTGCACATATATGCCAGTGTCAATTTTAAAGCTAAATTAAGTAATTACTAAAAAAGAGATTTATGAAATCTACTACTTTTGTTCTTATTCCATTAACGCCTATCAAATTACATTTGAGAATTTTCAAACCATTCTAAGTTTCACCAACTTGAAGAACTACTGTCATTTGACATTGGCACATACATAAATATTAAAAGCCACAAAGCAAAAAACGAAATCAAGAAAGAAGTTCTCTCTAGAGCTGCCACACGTGCTTATGCACTTGCTCTTATTTACTTTTACCAAAAACTTGATAAAGTAACAATGAGAGACCTCATGTGATAGATGACTATTAATAGACAATTAATGGTATTACAGAACAACAACATGAGGGTCAAGATAGTGGTTGTTCTAGTTGATGAAATTTAGGACTGTTCTAAATAATTTTTAAGGTAATTCGATAGGTCGAAATGGAAGAAGAACCAACGAAAAAGATTTCATATAGCTCCTTTTTAGTAATTACTTCATTTGGCTTTCAAAACTAGTGTTGGCATATACAAAAACCTTAAAAACATGGAGGGTCTCCAGTTATTACACAACACAAGTGCTTATGCACATGCTCTTCTTGAGTGTGTCAAAAATCTGATAATAAAGCAACAATGAAAGACATAATGTAGTAAAACTTTCTTTGAAGATATTTAATGGTCTTGTGGAACCAAAACAGAAGGAGGGTCAAGATAGTGGTTCATCAATTTGATGAAATTTAGGACTATTTGAAAATTTTCAAATACAATTTGATAGGCCTGAGTGGAAAAAGAACGAAAATAGTAGATTTCATAATTCTCTTTTCTAAGAATTACTTCATTAGGATTTCAAAATTGGCATTGGCATATACTTATACATTAAAAGCTATAAAACCAACAAGGAAAATCAAGAATATTGATCCGGGTCGAATTATTCGATCTCCTGAGATGATCTCACTGCAGACGGATTAACTCTTCCGAATTAGATTTTGGGTTCCCTGAGAATGAGACACGAACCGTGAGCTCGTCGGGCACGTCCCCGACAATGACCCTCCGACGCTCAAGTTTGGTTGATCGAGAGAAATATATACGATCTCAAAGTTTGAGCTCAATTAATGCATGGCGCATCGGGGTCTATTTATAGAACACAGTTGTACGTCAAGTACTGGGCCACGTGGCCTTATCTTATCAGTGTGTGTTTTGATCGAACGGTTGTCATCATGCGGGTCTTCGGCCAGTCGGTGCGATCCGGGTCGGGTCAACTGCGACCCGCCCGCTATAAAATACGCGGGTCCTAATCGCGAAATGACTATAATGCCCTTAATGAAAGGGTGTTTTGGTCTTTTTGTTGGGGTGGTATGTGTATACCCATCATTACTCCCTCACTTTTTCAAAGTGCAAGTTCGTTGCCTTTGAGGAAGTCGAACCGTCACGTCCGTCGATTGGCTGTCACCGTGGACACGTGGCGAATTCCCGTAGGTTGACCTTCGGCGCATTTCTCCAGAGCGGTCCTCCTATAAATACCCCACCATTTGAGCTCTTGGCTCTACCTCACGCATAGACTTCAAGCGACCAGGACTTTCAACTTCAAGTTCGCATTCGATCTGCGGCTTCCAGAGTCATCCTGCTTTAAGGTACGATGTCTTCCAGCTCTAGCTCGAATTCTAAGTTGCGATCTGGCCCTAAGCCACGATCTGGTTCTGGGTCCTCTTCGTCCCATTCAGAGTCTGCTTCTGGGTCTTCTTCTGAGTCCGGGTCTGGTTCGTCATCAAGGTCTGGTCTAGGTGGGTGTCTAAGTCTTCACATGGGTCGTATTCTACCTCCCCCAAGAGGAACAAGAAGTTTCCTGTTGCTAAACTTAACGATAAACAAACCGGCCCCTCAACCCTTGCAAAATTCCAAGATCGACTCGCTAAAAACCCTTGGGAGGCTGTAGTTAGCAAAGTTAGGGTGCCGTCCATAAGATTAGGGAAAAATACCACATACCCTTCGATTTTGATGTCGTCATCCCTGCTACTTTCGATCGCATGCACCGCCCTCCCTAGGGATTTAGTGCCTTTTCTATCAAACACCTTGACGCCGGGTTGCGATTTCCTCTAGCTCCTCAGGTAGCCACAATTTTGAAGAAGTTGGGGCTATGTCCCATGCAACTCTCCCCTAATTCTTTCACCCACATCATCCTTTTTGTTGTAATAATGCGATACGTAGGCTTAGAACCCAGCTTTGACAATTTTTGGAGTCTGTATTCTTTTACTACCTCGAAGCGATCTGGTAGCCGTGGTTTTTTCTATCTCTCGGCCAGACCTGACTGCAGGTATCTAAGTGCCTTGAAGTCGAACGTAGGGGCTTGGGTAGATCGCTATATTTTCATTCGACCTCCTAGTGGAGTCTGGCCCTTTACAAATGAGTGGACCAAGTATAAACCTACCCCGAAAATGAGTGGAGGGGGGCTGGAGGGCGATCAGATAAAGAGTTTAACATCCTCTAAGTACGATCCCAAGAAGCTTCTCACTGAGAAGGTTTTGCAATTATTTGGGCTTTCTCCAACGTCCCTCCATATCGAAGAGTCCTTAGGTGATTTTCTTCTTTCAGTTTAATTGCCTTTGTTGCTGTTGTGTCTGTACATACTCATTTCTCCTTGTTTTGCAGATAGTATAATCATGAGCATGCGCACTGCTATGCGGAGGATCGCCTCTCAGAATAAATCGAGGAAGGGGGGGAGGTCGCAGGTTCCTCGGACGCGATGAAGAAGGGAAAAGGGGTTGCAGGCTCTTCGGATCCTAACCCGCCGGCCCCGGTTCCCTCGAAAGCTCTGGCGGTTGCAACCCCGGCCGATCAGCAGCCCATTCCGGTCGATAGTGAGGAGACGCCTTCTGCCCATGGTGGTCACCTCGGCTACAACTCCTCTGAGTTAGAACTGAATTTGGACGAAGCCAGTGGTGACCATGGGGTCGAACAAGGACACCAAGGTCCTCCCTCTGAGGAGCGATCTAAGAAGAGGAAGCGGTCCTCACCGAAGAAGGGTCACGGGCCCAAGTCTAAGTTGGCGCCCGGCGACAAGGGCAAGGACAAGGAACCTGCAGAACCTTCTCATCCTCCTCCTCCCAAATCGCGTAGCCCGAGCATGCTGAGCAGGATGGCTAAGGAAGCCGCAGATAAGACCGAGGTAGAAGAAGATCGGGATAAGTTTTTGCGAGTGGCACAGCTCGCCTCGTGCTGGGAAGAGAGCCGGGCGGCTCTTCGAGGTAACGTGCCGCCCCCTGAATGGGATAATATGTTGAGCTCGTCCCTTTATGGCGAGGCAGGAAACGACACTTTTGCTGTATACAACTCCTTCGTTTCCGTTCGCGATCAAGGGTCGCTGGTGACGAACAGCCCCATTCGGCTCGAGGAGTTCGCAGCTCACTCTTCAGTCCAGGTACATCTATCGGCTGGTCGATCTTGGTTTTCTGTCTGCTCGACCTTCTTATTCGCTGTTTTCGACCTTGCAGGTCATGACATTCGTCCGGAGCCTGAGTCTTAAGTGCACCCATTACCGAAGGAGTTTTATCCAATCTGATCAAAAGGTGCAGAATCTTAGGGCTCAGTTGGCAGAGCGAGACGAAGAAGAGCGCAAACAGGAGAATAATCTGCTGGCCCTGGGCGACGAGGTCCAAAAGCTGCGAGCCGAGCTCGATGCCGCCAAGAAGGAGAGAGAGATCCTCTGCTCTGAACAGGAAGTGGCTCTGGCGAAGGCCAAGAAGGAGGCATTCGAGGCTGGGCGTGAGGTCGGCCTTATGGAGGGCCACAAGCATGGGGTGGAAGAAGGCTAAGCCAGTCGCATTCCGATTGAAGAATATCAGCGAGCCTTGGCTGACTCTAGGATGTCCGCGGTTCGTGATTTTTTGAAGACCGACACCTTCACGACCGCTCTCGAGATTAAGTCTGCGGACTCGTTCACCAAAGGCTATGAGACCTGCTTGTCTCAGGTCGAAAAGCTT
>NW_011628289.1:10946-18707 GCF_000512975.1 Sesamum indicum
GTGCGTCTTTTTCAGATCGCATGTTGGACGCGTCTTTTTCAGTTCGCGTTTTGTTTGAGTGCGTCTTTTTCAGATCGCATGTTGGACGCGTCTTTTTCAGTTCGCATTTTGTTTGAGTGCGTCTTTTTCAGATCGCATGTTGGACGCGTCTTTTTCAGTTCGCATTTAGTACTTAGAAGATTCAAGTAACCAATGACAATAAAGACATAGGAAGATGTACACACGAAGATAAGCGTGAAAATAATACAGTTTTATAAATCACGTTGGGTAAATTATAGCAAGTACAAATTTTGAATCATTGATACGTTCAGCGATGATGGTGCCCAATATACAAGACATGATCTTCCTAACCTTTATATATAATTGGTGGCCTTTTGGGGGCCCTCGAATGTGATTTTTTCATTGATAGCCTTTCACAGGCTCCTTGTTCGATCTCTTCGTTGGCCATTCACAGGCTCCTTCATTCGAACTCTCGGATTCAAGCATAAAACTTCTTCAGGTTCTGTATGTTCCAAGGGCGCGGTAAGTCTCGACCCTGCATGTCTTCCAGCCTGTATGTGCCCTTCTTTCTAATCTCGGTCACTTTGTACGGTCCCTCCCAGGATGGTTCTAACTTCCCTATGTGCTTGGAGGCTTCTACCTTCTTCAACACGAGGTCTCCCACTTGCAGTTGGCGTGGTCGAATTCTTCGATCCTGGCTTCTCATCATCAATCCCTTGTGGTGTAGGATCTTTGCGTATGCTGCGTCTCTTCTTTCTTCGATCATGGTGAGGTTGAAGCTTCGTTCCTGCTGGTTAGTTTTAGGGTCATACATCGCGACCCTTTGGGACTCTTCCCCGATCTCTGCCGGGATGATAGCTTCCGTCCCGTATACTAGGCAGAATGGGGTCTCCCCTGTTGCGTTTGCGGTGTGGTCCTATAAGCCCATAGGACCCCTGATAGTTCATCGACCCACGGTCCTTGATTCTCCAGCCGCGTTTTCAAGTGTTGGAGGATCGTTCGGTTGGTCACCTCTGTTTGTCCATTGGCTTGCGGGTTCGCAACTGCTGTGAAATGTTGTGCGATCTTGAGCTCCTTGCACCATTCCGTGATTTTCCTTCCCTGGAATTGGGTACCATTGTCAGAAATTAATACACGGGGCAGACCGAACCTGCAGATGATGTTTTTCCAAATGAAGTTGATGACTTCTCTCTCGGATATCCTCGCGACCGCTTTCGCTTCGACCTACTTGGTGAAGTATTCTACTGCCACAATGATAAACTTTTTCTAGGCCTGTGCTGGGGGAAAGGGTCCGACGATATCGATTCCCCATTGGTCAAATGGACAGGCTATCTTGATAGGTTCCATCGGGATTGCAGGTTGATGTATCAGGGTCGCATATTTTTGGCAGCTCTCACACTTCTTTACCAACTCTTTGGAATCCTTTGCCAGCGTAGGCCAATAGAATCCTTGACGTATTATCTTCTGAGCCAGCAATCTCGCTCCCGAGTGGTTACCACAGCTTCCTTCATGAATCTCCCGCATGACGTATAGGGCTCTTTCCTCGTCTTAGCACTTCAGGAGGGGCCCATCAACTGTTCGTTTATAGAGCTGTCCAGACAACATGGTGAATCGAGTGGCTCGGAATTTAACTCTCTTTGCAGCGATGGGGTCAGCTGGCAAGGCGCCATCCTCGAGATATTTGACGATCTCGTCCTTCCATGATTTTGGTTTCGCGACCATCTGAACATCTGCTCTGCTCGCGATGCATGGTCGCCCTCGAACCAGGGCGGTAATCTTGCGATCACCAATCCCTTCCATGGCAACCCCAATCTTGCGATCCAATCCCTTCCATGGCAACCCCAAATTTGGATAAGGCGTCCGCCTTGTCGTTTTCTGCTCGAGGGACCTGCAAAACCGAACATTTGTCAAATTTTCTCATCCACTGCTGGGCAATTTCTTTGTAAGATGTTATCGTTTTCTCCCTTGTCTCATACGTCCCTTCAATCTGCAGCGCGATTAGCTGGGAGTTTGTGAACACCTCCAAATCTTTGGCGCCTGCCTGGGAAGCAAGCTCTAGCCCGAGAACGAGCGCTTCGTATTCGGCTTCATAATTGGTCACAGGGAAGGACAGACGAGCCGCTACCTCTATCTCGATTCCCTCTGGTCCCCGGATCCATACTCCTGCTCCTCCACTATTGGCATTTGAGGCTCCGTCCACATGTAGCATCCACTTAGAGGTTTGCCCCTCAACGACCATGGGTAACTTGGGATCGCTTGCGAGTTCTATCACAAAATCCGCTAGTATCTGCGCTTTTTGGGCCGTTCTAGGTCGATACTCGATGTCGTATTGCCCCAGCTCTTCCGTCCACTTGATCAACAGACCTGACGCCTCAGGTCGCGACATTATGTGCTTCAAAGGGTAGTTCGTTAGCATGATCACCTTATGCGACTGAAAGTATGGTCGTAGCTTTCGAGCGGTAACTACCTGCGCGAGGGCTAACCTCTCCATCTCCGTGTATCTTAATTCGGCACCTTGGAGCATCTTACTCACATAACAAATGGGATTCTGTTGACCTCCATCTTCTCTTACCAGTACCGAGCTGACTGCATTTTCCGACACGCCCAGGTAAAGGAACAGTTCCTCTCCCTCTTTCGGGTTTGCTAGTAGGGGAGGTGTTGTCAGGTATTCCTTCAGCTCTTGCAAGGCCTTCTCGCACTCCTCACTCCATTCAAAATTTTTAGGTTTCCTCAGAACCTTAAAAAAGGGGAGACTTCTGTCTGCTGATCGCGAACTAAACCTGCCCAGGGAGGTGATCTTTCCTGTCAACTTCTGAACCTCTTTGATCGTAGTTGGTGATCATAGATTCATGATGGCTTGAATTTTTTCTGGATAAGCTTCGATCCCACGCTCGCTGACCATGTATCCTAAAAACTTTCCTCCTCCTACTCCGAATGTGCACTTGTCTGGATTGAGCTTCATTCCGTACGATCTCATGATAGCGAATGCTTGGGCTAGATCTGCGAGGTGATCCTGCGACCTCTTGCTCTTTACGAGCATGTCATCCACGTACACTTCCATCGTTTTTCCGAGCAGGTCGCCGAACATCCTTTTAACCAGGCGCTGGTATGTTGTTCCTGCATTGTTTAAACCAAAAGGCATCATATTATAACAGTAAATTCCCTTCTCCGTGATGAAAGAAGTCTTATCTCTATCTTCCTCTGCCATGTGGATCTGGTGATACCCTTGGTAGGCATCCATCATCGAGAACATCTCGTACCCTGCTGTAGAATCCACCATGACATCGATCCGGGGCAGCGGGTAGGGATCTTTTGGGCACGCCTTGTTCAGATCTGTAAAGTCCACGCACATTCGCCATTTCCCGGAGGATTTGGGGACAAGCACTACATTAGACAACCAATCAGTGTACTGAATTTCCGATACATACCCGGCTTTGAGTAGCTTGTCCACTTCCTTACGGATGATCTCATTCTTGTCGTACCCGAATGACCTCTTCTTCTGCTTCATAGGTCGCATGGTTGGATCTACGTTTAGCCTGTGCAGTATCACCTCAGGGTCGATTCCCGTGAAATCAGACGGTCCCCATGCGAACACGTCCATGTTCTCCCTTAGGAAATTGATCATTGCCATCTCCCTCTCTTTCATGCTCGCGCCTATCTTGGTAGTTTTGTCTGGCTTACCCGGTGTGAGCTGCACAACCTTGTATTCTTCGCTGGGCTTCAAATGTTCGGCCTCGTAGGGTCGAGGTTCAGCGTCTTCCTTGACCTTTCTCTTCTTCGCTCCGGGTTCTCCTTTCAGTGATAGATTGTAGCATTTTCGAGCTTCTTTCTGATCGCATACTACCTCTCCGACTCCGTTATCCGTCGGGAATTTTACCTTCATGTGGTAGATGGAGATGACGGCCCTGAATGAATTCAATCCCGGCTTGCCCAATATCACATTGTATGCAAATGGTGTGTCTACCACCAAAAATTTCACCATTGTGGTCTTCCACCTCGGTTCGTCTCCCATGGACACTGGCAACTCGACCATCCCTAAGGATGCCACTTCGCTCCCACCAAATCCGACCAGCGGAGTTCTGTCCGGCTCTAACCGAATATTTTCCAACCCCATTTTATCAATCACTCTTTTGAAGATGATATCTGCAGAGCTCCCACTGTCTACCAAGACTTTGTGAACTGTGAAATTTTCTATATCCAGTCTGATGACAATCGGGTTATTCATCTCCCCGGCCTCGTCTGGCTTGTTCGAACTGTTGAAAGAGATGGCCTCCTCTTCCTCTACCTTCAGCACGAACTCTCTCCCCCTGCTCGAATTCATAGTCCGTGCGCACCTCTTTCTGTCCCTGTTCGAATTACCCGGAACCTGCAGTACTTGTTAGAGAATTTTTTGGAGGGGGTATACCTGGTGTGCCTCGGCCACTTGAGAACATCAGCATTCTCGACCATCATCAACGCCTTTTCCCGCGACATCGGCAATGGGGTGTAATTGCAGAAGGGTGAATTTTTGTTGTGCGCAACTATTTCACCTCGCTTTTTTAGTTCGTCTATCTGTTTATTGAGGCTTTCTATCTGCTTCCTCACGCTCTCTACCTCCGCACGCGAAATTACGGGTTCCCTTCTCTTCGCGCGACCGTGGCTGCTGGAGCCGGCCTCGGATGATGCCGGTCGCTTGTTACGGTGCTCTTGCTTGCCTTGCACCGTTGACTCCCTTTGCGGTTCGGTATTCTCGAACAGCTGCCTTCTCGCTGTTTCTTTGACCAGAGGAGTCGTGGTCCTTCTCTCGTATTCCTCGATCGCCTTCCGGCTAGCTTCTTCTATCATTTTCTGCAATTCGTCGGGAGTTAGCTGTATTGTCGCGCCTACTCCCTTTCTTGGTGTTCCTTCTTCCCCGGCGTTTCTCCTCGATGAACCTTCTATTGTGATAAGGATTTCTCAGACGTTCCCACAGACGGCGCCAACTGATCCGGGTCGAATTATTCGATCTCCTGAGACGATCTCACTGCAGATGGATTAACTCTTCCGAATCAGATTTTGGGTTCCCTGAGAATGAAACACGTATCGTGAGCTCGTCGGGCACGTCCCCGACAATGACCCTCCGACGCTCAAGTTAGGTTGATCGAGAGAAATATATACGATCTCAAAGTTCGAGCTCAATTAATGCACAACCGTTACCTCATTTATGGCGCATCGGGGTCTATTTATAGAACACAATTGTACGTCAAGTACTGGGCCACATGGCCTTATCTTATCGGTGTGTGTTCTGATTGAACGGTTGTCATCATTCGGGTCTTCGGTCAGTCAGTGGGATCCGGGTCGGGTTAACTGCGACCCGCCCGCTATAAAATACGCGGATCCTAATCGCGAAATGACTATAATGCCCTTAATGAAGGGTGTTTTGGTCTTTTTGCTGGGGTGGTATGTGTATACCCATCAAATATATATTCCTACAGAGATCTATACCCAATATGTCTTCCGCACTTGCTCTTGTTGAGTATGTTAAAAATCTTGTAAAGCAATGATGAAAGGCCTACATGTAGTAAATGCTTCTTCAAAGACTATAATTACTTAAGTTTGCCTTCAAAAATTGACATTGGTATATATGCATGTTAGAATAGGTGACCTGAAAGCCAATTGGATTAGCATGCTAGTAATCTATTTTGGATTTATACAGAGGTGATCGTGTCCAAGACATAGTCATCATAAGCCTTGTCCAGTGCAGTCAAAGCATGCAGTGAATACAGTAAATTCCAAGAAAAAGATCCTTCCCCTGTCAAAATAGTCACAGAGGTATCTCCTATGCACTTGGAGATGCGTCTATGCTCTATGAAGCTGTGGCCACAGTCATTGGTCGAATAGGAAGAAGAGGTTCCTATGTCGAGAAATTTTGCATAATGCAATCTAAAGCATTAAGCATAGATGCCTAGTCCAAGATGGGAACCGACGCCCAATTCCATGCCCTAGACTAAGGCTGGGAGACTGTAGAAGGAAGAACTGTACCCGCATGGACTCGAGAGCCTAAAAGTTCACATGAATATTTGTCTAGTTTCTAGTTCCATCGACCGTTGTTAGATGACAATCCATAGTGACGGGCTTTCTTGATCAAAGGTTGAGCAAGAATTATTAATTAAATTAGATTTAATTAATAATAGCGTTGGACACTAGCCCAAGTCTAGCTGAAAGGTGAACTTAAAGAGTCACACACAAATCACCAAGGAGGAACGAGGAATTAATTGAGAATTAATTCTGTAAGTAATTGGATTACTTATATATGAGAGGGATCCATTGAATGGCTAAGCTCAATGATAAATTAATTAAATTAATTTATATTGGGCTTGACCTTATTATTTAATAAGTTCGACTTATTATTTAATAAAGGTTTATTGGACTCATGTATTCAATTTGATTAAATATATGATTGACTTAATTATGTGGCTTTAATTAAATTGAATTTAATTAATTGGGCTTGGTAGTTTAATTAATGAAAATCGGCCTAAGCCCATTAATTAAGTTGGTGGAAATAATTGACTAACAAATTCACTTTTGGAAAGTGCCATGTTAGTAATCCTTTATTTCAAATAAATGATTTTACTACCTTATGGATGATTAAATGAACCTAGACATATTTTAATGCATCCATACAAGGTACATATACGTATATTAGTTATTTGGAATCAATGAATACATAACAAAGCAAAAAAATAATTTTCTCTCCCCTATTTACTCCACTCGGCCGAACCCGCTCTTGTGCACACTTGACGTGTTTTTCTCCTCAATTCTTTTCTAGCAAATTGAATTGAGAAATCCCAAATTCCAATATGGTGTGGACGCAGCTTTATAGGGTTTCTACGTTGAAGCCTTGCGTGAACGAATAAAGCAAACGAGGTTCAAAACAAATCAAATCAAAGGTAATTCTTGATTTATATTTATGTACCTCTCGTTTTTCAAACTACGAATAGCCCCTTTAATTTTATTATTGTCGTTTATATTATTAACTACATCGAGTGCTCGTGAACTCCAAGAGTACACCCTTTGGAATTATGGTTTCATTGCGATTTCGTTTTATTTATGTAATTTATTTTAACTGCTTCCGCTTGCACATTCCTCGGCCGATCCACTCGCACTTTGCGGTGCCTTGAATAAAAACGTTAAGCCACAAAAGAAAGAAGGGAAATACAACATAGAATGTCCCTAGTGATCCACATGCCACACTTGCTTTTGCATTTGCTCTTTTTTACTATGTAAAATATCTATAATAAAGCAACAATGAAAGATTATATGCAGTTAAAGTTACATTAAAGACATTTAAAGGTTCTTCAATTTGATGAAACTTGGGATTGTTGAAAATTTTCATATGCAATTTGGTAGGTCATAGTGGAAAAAAAAACACCAAAGTAGTAGATTTCATGATTCTCTTTTTCAATAATTACTTAATTTGGTTGCAAAAATTGACATCGGCTTGTATGAAAACATCAAAAGCCACAAATATAAAGAAGGAAAATCAAGCACAAAGGTCTCTATAGAGATCCGCATGCCACACGTGCTTCTGCACTTGCTCTCTTTGAATATGTCAAAAAGTTGATAAAGTAGCAATTGTAGACCACGTGTAGTTAATATTTCTTAACAAATAATTAATGGTCTTATAGAACCTCAGCTGGAGTGTGAAGATAGTTGTTGTCCAAGTATAAGGAATTTAGGATTGGTTGAAATATTTTTAAATGCAATTCATTAGGCCTAAGTGGAAGAAAAACCAAGTAAGTC
>NW_011628290.1:0-18342 GCF_000512975.1 Sesamum indicum
GGAAGTTATAGGATCGAGATTTAGCTCTTGTATATTGTGCTTGACGGATTTTATCTAAAGTTGATAGCATGCCTTATAATTAATGTTGT
Source organism: Sesamum indicum (assembly GCF_000512975.1). Classification (NCBI taxonomy): domain Eukaryota; kingdom Viridiplantae; phylum Streptophyta; class Magnoliopsida; order Lamiales; family Pedaliaceae; genus Sesamum; species Sesamum indicum. Next base: position 90 of record NW_011628290.1, read on the forward strand.
GTGTTGCCTTTCGTCTCTTTATTTTTGTTCCTTATAATTATTTATAATGGGATCAAGAGAAGCCTTTAGGTACCAAATTTTACTTTACTTTTCTTTTTGTCAATCGAGAGACAGGTTATCAACTTTTTTCTTTGAATTGCTAATTGGTTCTGTATGACCATTTTTTTGGTATAGAATATAGATATAGATTAATTTTGTTATTATATGGAAGAATGATTTATAGTGGAAGATCTCATGTGAGTTATTATGTTAATTATGCAAGTTGGAATCCGGTGAGATTTTATGAATGTAATGTGTCGAACATCAACATCATTCAGTAAAGAGAATTTCCACTTGCCAATGAAGCTAAAAAGGAAGAACTCAGACACATCCCATTTTTGAATTGTCAAGTGTTATTCGTCGTACATCCCATCTTTGAATTGTCAAGTGTTATTCGTCGTACATCCCATCTTTGAATTGTCAAGTGTTATTCGTCGTGTCACCTTATTAGGAATGCATCTGCACAAAATATCTCATATGTTATGTTTATTCATATTAGTATTACAGTTTACAACGGGGATGAAAGAGACTGTTTTTATCAATGTCACATAATCCTTTTGTGTTTTGTGCAGGAGTTTGATTGATTGTTGTGGATGAGTTTTAATTACACATTCATTGTATTTTTTCTGTTATTTTTTTATCTATTTATTTATAAATAATTTGAACTTTGAAATTTATTGATATATTAATTAAATTTATTGATGTTTTAATTATCAATCATTTTTTAAGAAAAGAATAAATTGAATAGAATCTTTGTATCTAACTATATTACAATAGTAACTATTATAATTAGATTTTAAATTTAGCTATAACTTTTAATTTCAGTCATTTTAATTATATTTCTTGATATTTTATATCCATGATATCGTGGAAAATATATTTCATTAGAGAATTTCTTATTATATGTTTTATTTTTTAGAGATGTTTATGTCTATGTTCTTTTTATTTCGGTTACTTTCACCTCACGGATTTCTTGTTATCTATTGTTTTCAAATCTTTACTTTTAAGTTCTTATTTAACTTTTTTTAATTACAACACTTATATTTATTTAATTATATATTGGATATTAATGAATTAGTGAGATAAAAAAAAATAGCCAAGTAATTAAAAAATAAAAATTTTGGATTCACACGAATAGTTATATAGTACTTGGATGTATATTTTAAAATATAATTATTTATGATAATATTATGTGCATTATATTTCATGATTATAATTGTATTTCCTGTTATTAAATCCATGAAAAATAAACTAATTGTTCACACCTTAAATTTTGTGTTGGATGAAAAATTGACATTTGCATTTGTATTTATATGTTTAATTATTTTTTAAATAAAATTAATTAGTCAGGTAAAAGAATAGTTAAAATTAAAACTAATTTGTCAAATCACAGCGTTTTATGTATAATAAGACTGATCATGTCTTTGAAATAATTAAAATCAGTCTTTTTTTGTTAGTTATCTAAGCTGAATGAGGGCTTTGGTTATGGTTCCTACAAGAGTGGTCTCTTTCAAGAATTGAAATTAAATTGTTTTAATCTTTTATGTACATATTAATTTAACTGATATGAAAAATCGAGTAATAAGAGATTCATTCTGTAATTAATTTTTTATATGCAATTTCAACTTTTTAAATTATTTACTTATTGTTTTATAAATTTATTCTTAAAAGAATATATTCTCTTTTGTTTAATTTCTATGTTCAACATAATTGTTTCATCTTCAGTCAAGTCAAAAAAATGAAAATTTTGGATTCGTATATAGTACAGTAAGTATGACTTTTATATAATTTAACTGTATCCTCTCCTTAGTATTCTTTAGTTTTAATTTTATTATATACTAATTATTAATTATCCTTTTCAAAAAGAGTCTAAAAATAGTTTATGTTTTAATTATTTGTTGTAATATTATCTACAATATTTTTCAATTTTTAATTTCAATTATTTTAATTGTATTTTTATTATTTTACATCCTTTGTGAAAAATAAATGAACCATTTCACATCTTCAAAAATTAAAACAAAAATCAAAGATTTGGATTGAAATTTGGATTTGTATTTATATATTTAATTATTAATATTTATTAGTTAAAATTAATTTGTCAAATCTTTTCATAGCTTTTCTTGATTTTTTAAAATTTATTTAAACTGTATTATCTATTTTTTTTCGGTAAAAGTAAATTTCATTAAGTAAAGTAAAGTATGTACAAATCAAGTGGCAGGCTAAGTATGCTATGGGCCCGGATGTTGAAAGATCATAGACTGTTTTGTTAGCATAAGAACCACAATCTAGGGAAATAGAATCTTGAACGCCCGTTAATCTGAGGTAGAAGCCGCGTGACATCAAACATGGACGCGTTCCTCATCCGAGGTCAATGCCACACCCAGTCCTGAATGATCACCCGAAGAGATCATCCCCACGTGTCTGCGTAAGTGAGGGACCGCGAGGGATATACTGAAGAATCAGAGACCCCAGTGGGTGCCACGGATCATGCCATAGCGTCCTGCAAAATACTACGTAGTTGAAGTAGCTTCCTCCAACCCCAAGCACCCACGTAGCATCTACTGTCCATATAGATTTTTTGCGCAGTCGCACTGAGTTAATCCATGAAACCCAAATAGAGTTAGGTGTCAAAGTGACTACCTTCTATATATGCCGTGTCATAAGTGCTTGGCCTTTCCTCCATCGATCGGAATATTAGTGGCCAAGCAACATTGGGGTAACCAGTGGTCGATGTACCTTTCCACAAAAAGTTGCGGAATCGCTTTTCAATCTCTTTGATAATCTCTTTTGGCAATATAAATACGCCCAGTAGATCTGAAGAGCCATGAGTTTTATCAGTTGTATCCTTGCTGTAAAGGACAACTGAAATGCATCCCAACCTTGCAACCGCTTATCAGTGATAGTAAGTCTAGAAGAAAAGAAGTGAGACCCTCCAACATCCCTTCCTGAAAACCAAGAATGCCAAGTAGTCGAATTGGATATGCAGAGCGAGAAGATAATATGGCTCTTGGCAGCATTCGTATGAAGTCTGGACGAAGAAGCAAACATCTTCAAATCCTCCTTGAACAACCGGACGGACCCCTCATCAGCTCGGCAAAATAGAAGTAAATGATGCAAAGGATAGTTGGAATAACGCAATCTCATCGCATTTTCAATGATAAAGGAATCCGCCATCTTGCTCTATTCTTTGCTAAAAAATAAGTCCGAGCACCTCCATAACCAAAACAAGGTAAGGAGACATGGGATCACCTATCTCAACCCTCTAGCATGAATACCCCATTGAGGGCAATCGAGAAAAAAGGGGTGGTGTCACACTCTCGGATCCAGCCAATGATATCGGAAAGTTAAAAAATCGCAGTGTTGCAAATAGAAAATCCCACTCCACCATATCATTAAACGCACACACTCCACGTTGTTGGTTATATAACCTATACATTGTCCCCAATAGAACGGCCCAAAGCAAATACATTTTGCGTAGGGCTAATCAATTTCTCAATTACCACTCTAATTGTAGAGCACATCATGAGAGGAAATAGGACGAAAATCACCAACAGTCAACGAATTATTTATCTTGGGAATTAAGGCAATGATCGTCGTATTAACTTGTCGCAGTATTATATTATTTATTGCGTATTTAAATTTTAATTTTTTGTTGATTTGCATCCCTCATCAATTGGTTTTTTATGCTTCCTCATCTATTATTCTTTTACACGAACCACTTCTACTTTTTGAAAAATTATAAAAATAGCTCCTAAAACCTTTAAAATTTCAAAATACTCCTGTTGGTTGGTTAGAAATGCAAAGGGATGGAGCATCATGTATGTGTAATATAATCCATAAGAATTTTTTTTATTACTTATATTAATTTTTAATTCAATCAACCTCTATATAAAATTATTAATATATAATAAAATTACGTACTAGATTTTGAATTATATTGAAAACTTATCATTTATTTTATTTATAAATAAATTTTATTAAAATTAATATATAATAATCCAAAATAATCATATTTGAATTAGCAAAAAATTTTAATTTATTAAATTATTTTTTTAAAAAAATATTCCTTTTTCCCCCCTACCACCATGGCCTTTGCCCTCCTCTTCGATAGTCCGTTATCAAAATATGTATAAATATACAAGAGATGTAAGTTACAATAAAAAGGTTAGATCTTAAACTTTAAATTAAGAATTTTTATAATAACAAAAAAATACACGGGATCACATTATTCTTTCTCATAAATATTAGTTTGACACTTTTATATTTTAGTAATTATAGAAACACTCTGAAATTATTTCTGAAAAAAAATAAATTAAAATGTGATGGCGATTATTTGATGATTTCACTGTTAAATGTAGGTTAGAAATTATATCTAGTTATATCTAACTATAGATAATTATATCTACACTCCCTTGTTTATTGTTCTTTTATGTAAACCAGTTCTGATATTAAGAAGTTACATAATAATTTTTTAATTTAAATTTAAATTATGTTATTATTTTAATTATTAAATTATTTTTAAACAAATTAGACATTTTCCTCCTACCGCCATGCCTTTGCCGTCCTCTGCTATAGTCCGTTATCAAAATATGTATAAATATAAGTATATAATATTAAATATGTTGAATTGTACACTTATTTATATATTTATATATTTAGTAATTATAAATAAAAATAGAGAACAAATCTTTAAGTTTTTTAATTTATAACCTAGTAACTAATTATTATTAATATATTTATTGCATTTCAATTTTTGAGAAACGTAAATTTATATAGAGATTGAATTAAAAAATAATAATAAAGTAATTTAAATTTAACTTAAAAAAATTGTATAAATAACAAAGAAATGTACGGATATTCATTTTAATAAAATATTAACTCTGATATCTTTTCTATCTTTTGGTAAATAAAGGCTGGATTAAGAGGGATATTTTTTAGTGTAAATGCAATTATTCTTAATTTATTTATTTTCATTAATTGAATTGTTTAATATTCTAGTTATTAAGATATGTACAAATTACAGAAATCGCCCCTAATAGTATTTAAAATAAAAAAAAAATACTTGTCTCGATCCTATTAAATTTTAATTTAATTTTTACAATAGCGAAAATACCTAAGTATTGAACTAAAAAATAATAATAAAGTAATTTAAATTTAACTTAAAAAAATTGTATAAATAACAAAGAAATGTACGGATATTCATTTTAATAAAATATTAACTCTGATATCTTTTCTATCTTTTGGTAAATAAAGGCTGGATTAAGAGGGATATTTTTTAGTGTAAATGCAATTATTCTTAATTTATTTATTTTCATTAATTGAATTGTTTAATATTCTAGTTATTAAGATATGTACAAATTACAGAAATCGCCCCTAATAGTATTTAAAATAAAAAAAAAATACTTGTCTCGATCCTATTAAATTTTAATTTAATTTTTACAATAGCGAAAATACCTAAGTAATGTTTATGAAAATGAGTAATTTTTTTTATTTTTATATTAATTTTTAATATTTATTGACTCCATTTTTTTTTCTTTATACCAATTTTAGAAAACTAATTGACTCCATATTTTTTAATTTTTATACCAATTTTTAATATTTAAATTATTCAACAGATAATATATTATTGACCAAGAACACAAACTACAAAAATATTTAAACCTATTGATCTGATTAAATTTAATTTCATATTTTAATGACAAAAATACACTCAGGAGTGTTTTTGTAGTTACCAAAAGGTAGAACAAATATGAATTTTATTTATTTTATTTATTAATACTTTTAATATAAGTTTAAAATATTTTATTAATTTTTTATTTAATCTCTATATAATTTACATCTCTTATAAAATATTATTCAATTAATATATTAATAATAATTAGTCAGTATGATTATATAGAATTTGAAGATTTATTCTCTATTGTACTAAAATTAATAAAATATGTCTATATTAAAAATTTGTATAAATAATAAATAAATAGTGACTGGATTTATTTTTTATACCTTTCCTACCTTTTGGTAATTATAAAATACTTTTAAGTATTCCATTAGTGGAAAAAAATAATTTATTCTTAATTTATTCATTTTTGTTCATATATTAATTTAATTGTTTAATATTTTAATTATTAAGTAACATGTACACCTGACCTATTACACAGAAAGCATACTTAAAAAATTAAATTTTGATTGGATTAATTAACAAAAGGATATTTGTGTAAATATAATTATTCCTAATTTATTTATTTTTATTAATATAATAATATATCTTAATTATTAAGATAACATGTACACCTCACCTATTACCCGCCCCTACGGTAGTGGATGCAACCGTACTTTGATTTTTAATCAGTTTATTAGTAATTAAACTGTTGGAATAGGTGACCAAAATCCAATTAGATTGGCGGGTTTTAGAAACATTACAACTTTTTGAATCTCTATGTAAAATTACAAAATATTAAATAATTAAATTAATATATTAATAAAAATAAATAAATTAAGAATAATTTAATTGTAACTAAAAAAAAATATCCCAGCCTATAAAATCCAAAAATATTCTTATTTGTATTTTGTAATTAAGAGGTAGAAGGATATAAAATAATATTTATAAGAATGAATAATATGACCACATATATGTTTTACTATTTATATCAATTTTTAATAAATTTAAATCTCTATATAAAATTACATTTCTTAATAATTAAAATGTTAAATTATTCAGATATTACATGACCCACCTTAAACAATGACAAAAATAACCCCAAACGGCCTTTAATGCCAATAGACACCTATTGACCTGATCAAACTTTTAATTTTATTGTTCAATGATGAAATACCCTCATTTAGAAAAATGTCAAAATAACTTATGAAAAGAATAATGTGACCTCCATTGTGACTCCATTTATTTATTTATTTTTATTTCTACTTTCAATTTAAATTTAAAATATTTTATTAACTTTTTTTATTCAATCTCTATATAAACTTATTAAATTATCCAATTAATATATTATATAAAATTTAAAAGATTTATTCTCTACTTTACTAAAATTAATAAGTATATAATAGATATTTATATTATAAATATATCAATGCTGAATTTAATTGTATATATTTATACATTTATATAATTTAATAATTTAAAATATCTTTAATAAGCATATTATTAATTTTTCTAATTCTAATATGATTATTAATTATTAATTTTAGCAAAATTTGATTGTATTTAATTTAAATCTACTAAATTAATTAATATAGTAATAAATTTATATAGAAATTTTGCTTGTCCACGTACACATTACTTTGACCTCCCTCTTATAATTACAAAAACATCCCTAAAGACATTTCTATCTATAAAACATTATATTAAAATAAGACTGCTGGTAGTGGTTTATGCAATTTTTAAAAGCAGAAATAATTTGCGTAAAAATGCAATAAATGAATTAAATCATAAAAAATAATTAATATTAAATTACTTTTATATATTTTTTCTTCAGATTGTGGACTAAGGGAGAAGACTAATTCAAGAATACTAAATTATCCCTTTAATAAATAGATAATACATTCATATAAGGCCCTCCCTCCTTCAGCTTAGATAACTAACAAAAAGAACTGATTTTAATGATTTCAAAGACGCTATTAATTCTAATTTGAACTAACTTTTAGATTTGGCAAATTAGTTTTATTTAAAAATAATTAAACATATAAATACAAAAGCAAATATCAATTTTTTATCCAGCAATATATTTCATATCTGATACCAATGCAAAATTTTGATTTTTGAAAATGCGAACAGTTTATTTATTTTTCATCCATGTAATAACAGGAAATACAATTATAATGATGAAATATAATGCAGATAATCTTATAATAAATAATTATATTTTAGACTAAACATCCAAGTACTGTATAACTATTTGTAAAGAATCCAATTTTTTTTTTATTACTTTATATTTTTTTATCTCACTAGTTCATTAATATCCAATAAATAATTAAACACATATAAAGTATTGTAATTAAAAGAACTGAAAAGTAAAAATTTGAAAACAATATATAACAAGAGATCTCTAAGGTGAAAGTAACCGTAAAGAAAAAATCCCTATGCAACATAGACAAAAAGTCTCATGATATTCTTAAGAAATGACTGATAATTAATATATCAATGAATTTCAAAGTTCAGACTATTTATAAATAAAAAGATGAAAAAATAAGTCCACAACAATAAAATCAAACTCCGGCATACAACACAGAAGGGTTATGTGACATCATTGATGAAATCAAATATTGATTAGATAAATGTCATGAATAACACAACATATGAGATCTTTTGTGCAGATGCATTCCTAATGCGATGACACAAATGATCACACTTTCACATGACAATTCAAAGATGTCGGTTATTTTCAGTAGGGATGTGTCTAAGTTCTTTCTTTTTAACTTTATTGGCAAGTGGAAATTCTCTATACTAAATAATGTTGATGTTCGACAATTATATCCAGAAAAATCTCAACCGAGATCAACTTCCATAATTAACATAGTAACTCACATGGAATCTTCCACTCCCATTGGTGAAATTTCTAACTACCTATATACAATTTAAGAAGTTAATTTTAACTCCACCTCAATGCTTTGGATGAAAAGTTTTTTCCATAACCTGACTCCCGATCGACAAAAAGAAAATGAATCCAATAGTGGAATAATTATTAGGAACAAAAATAAAGAGGCAAAAGACAACAAGCAACGTTAACTATAAGACATGCTATCAACTTATGATAAAATCCACCAAGCACAATAACACAAGAGCTGAATCTCGCTCTTATAACTTCCCTTTATAATCTGTCAAAAGCTGAATCTCGCTCCCATAACTTCCCTCTATAATCTGTCAAATACTGCCACCTATCCTACACTCCCAGCTTTTATGAAATCAGGGTTAACCTTTCTCATATACTTTCTTGTCGTCCCGTCTCATTTGATGTATTCATAAGGAAATATAAGCATGTCTAGTTATTGATTATATATGTGAAAAATATATCATCCACTTACTCACCTACTCCACGAGGCAAAATCATCAAAGCAATATCATATTTCATAAACATGGTGAGGACACATATATTTACAAATATAGATTTTCATTTATGCATCACCTAACACTAGGAAGGCAAAAACAAGAGGATAAACTGCCAATAAGTGATCTGTGTAGAGAGAAGAACACATGATGACCCTAATAATAAAAAGCATAAAGAAGCCATCAATAAAATGAAAGGATTACATCTATTCTGCTACTCGATCCAGTATTGAGTAGTGAATAATATTTTGATCAATTAAAATTATGTACTCTATAACTATATTATCATAAATACCATGAATGATAACTTAATACTCCATTTAATAGTACATAAAATTTTTTCACAAATCAGTGTATTAATAGAAAAGGAAAATAATCCTAAATTCCTTTACATAGATAACATTAAAGGAGCACTTTTAATAATAAATGATAACTAGTTATATAAGTACAGTATTTACCTGAATAAAAGCTATGAAAAATATTAGAATTAAAGCTACATAACTAATTAAAATATAGCATATTAGAAATTACTTAATGTTGAAACCAATAGGCATATAATTGTACAAAAGCACCACATAAAAGATATTACGTGTATGTAAATTGGCACAGAACCTAGAAAACACGCCAATCACCAAATTTGGAAGATCAGAAATCAGCAAAATTAACCTGATTACTATCAATACCAAATATAAGAAAAAAAATTTCTTAACTTCAAGCAAATATTAAATGCTTTCTCCTTCAATATCAAGGCAACATTAGCAGAGGCAATGTAAGTGAGCCAGAACACGAAACAACTGAAATTAATATAACCAAACAAACAACTAATGGTTTCAAAAACTTTTTTCTGACATCATAAAATAGACATCATAAATTCCACTAAAACTTTGGAAGAGCATCAACAAACAGTAATTATAAGATATTGGCACTGAAATTGAATGCTAACGTTGTTTTAAGTATATTGTTTGTAGGAACATAATGTATTATTGATCTTTGTTAATTATGGCATGTAAAAGTATGTGTAGACAATACAGACACAAAGACTAACATATAAACATAAGGAAGCTAGTGATTGGGTGAGAAAAAGAAGAGTGAAGTAGTATTTGATACCTGAAGTCTTCTCTTGATCCCATTAGCGAAACACTTATTAGGAAGAGACAGAAAACAACAGACAACATTAAGTATAATTATAATTGACATGCTATCTCTAAACTTTAAACAACAATCCACCCAACAAAATAACACAAGACCCGACTCTAAATCCTATAACTTCCGATTGTTATGTGTAAAAAACAATGACCTACTTTCCCAATAACTCAAAATAAGCATGAAAGGTTAAAATATATTTTATTAGATTCGAGCACACCAAAACAATTCTTGCCTTCAAATGTTTCTCAATCCAAATACACAATTTATCCAAGTAGCAATTCTCAAATTTCCTTTCATATCAGTCAAGTACATCCATGACTTAATAGTTTAAGAAGAGATAGCAATACTAAGAACAATCACTAGTAGCACAACATTCAACACACAAGTATCCTATTGACTTTATCAAAATCAAATGAAACAAGTCTCAACACTCTCACAAGGGTGTCACTCTAATCACTCATAAAGTGTTTAAGAATTTGGGTTCCACTCAAATCAATACATAGTATGTCATTACCATAGGCTTGCTTGTGAATCAAATCTCCACCACCAATGAAATTCAAATTAATGCATAAATCAAAGGGTCTTTCCATGGGTTGTAATGGGGCTTAGGACAAGGTGTGGTAAAAAAAATAGGTCGATTTGTGGCTTATGAATTCAAAGGAGTGATGCTAACCTAGTTGCTTATCCTTCAGAGCACATTCTCCTTCAGCTTGATTCAAGTGCTTTGAACAATAAAACTCCTCAAACTGTTTTGTTTCTGTATATGAATCTCTTTCTGATAGTGCAGTTTCTGTGATTCATGCCATGTTCGTGAGCAAGATATGCGGAAGATGGGGGGGCTTGCCAGGAGGGTGTCTTAACACCCTTTTTTTTCTTCTCATCAGAGTTATTTCACGAAGACTTTCTCTTTCTTTTTTGAATTTTTTCATTTTTTCTTCTTTTTTTTCTTTTTTGTTTCATCATTTTTTTTCTTTTTTTCTTTTTTCTTTCATCATTTTTCTTCCTTTTTTCTCCTCCTTTATTTTTTTCTTCGCCTTGGAGCTAGCAATGTATCCCCAATATACAACTTGAATCATTTCAGTCACTCATTTTCGTGTCAATTTACAAGCAACCAAACCAACATCACCCCCTTGAATGGGTTCAAAATCACTTCAGGAAATAACAAGAAGGGAATAATTCGGCTTATAATGTGGTTTAATCAAGAAAAGAAAAGCCAAGGCTCAAATGAGGTTTTCTATGGTTGAATTTGGGGTACGCTCTTTTCAGGTCAATGGGTTATTCCTAAGTGCCCTTATCACTTTCATACACCAATCTTAGAAGATTATGGTCTCAAAATGTATTACACAAGCAAGTTCTACAATGAACACACTAAGTTTGATTCACTCAATCAAAAGAAATGTAGAAGCACTATTTAAATCAAAGTGCTTTGGCTCAAAGCTCACACAAAGGGCTTTTGTGTTGATTCTTGAACATTGTTTCATTTGATGCAGTCAATGGAACACATGAACGCACTTCACAAATTTTTTTAATATGCCACTAGTGCTGATTTCTCCTACTTATCTCGACTTAAACCAAAAAATTCTATTAATGTAAGGGATATCACAAGACAACAATTAGGAAATTCAACAGCTACTGCGGGATAATTCACGTATTTTTCTCAAGATACACTTCCTTTCCACAAGTTTCAGTGTTCAATTAAAATTGTAAACCCCCAAATAAATATTTTCAATCCCCACACATCCATATTCCAACACATTAATTCAAATTTCAACATTTAGACTGTCAACAACAGAACCAATTTCCCAAGAATCGTTCTATAATGACTATCCAACCACCTCCCAGAAAATCAATCACAAGCACAAAGCCACTGTACCTCCCCCACACTAAGTACATATTTTCCTCAATCTATGCATGCAGACCCACATAAATAAGGAAATGAAAAGTAAAAAGAAAGAAAACACGTCCCTGAAATGTGGGCTGGTGTCAAGGTCTACTCACGAAGGGTGGTGGAGGCGGAGGCAACAATGTGCAGTTGTGCCGGAAGAAGCCTCCCATTTGGGGGCGTTGTCCTTAGTCCAACCACGATAAAGAGCTGGGCTATGGATGAACTGCAACTGTGTATATGTGAAAAATATATTATACACTAACTCCAGGAAGCAAAATCGTCAAAAATTAATGTCATGTCTCATGAATATGTGGAAGGCACATATATTCACCTACTTGTATAGATGTTCAATTATGTAAGCAAAAGCAACAAAATAGAAAATGCAAACAAGATATCTATGTAGAGAGAAGAACAGCAGTTAATGGCGCACTACGGCACGCACCATGGTCAGAGGCGCAAGCCTCTGGCTATTCTAGGCTTGTTGCACTGGCCTTCATCCAGGTGTTGCCATGGCGAGCGCCTGGGCGCCATTCGGGCTGTTGCCCAGGCGCAAGTGAGGCGCGCCTTTGTCAGCCTAGGCCATTTTAGATCTGGGCCCATCAAAATTTAAAAAAAAAAATTAAAAATAAGGAACATCAGGCACAATTGCTTATTCCCTATGCCGCCACCAAGTAAGTTTTCTTTCTTTTTTCTTCTGTCGCGATACTTTCTGTTCTTCTCGGGTTTCTTGTTTGTTTTTCTATTTTGTTGTTTCTTTCTTTTGTTTTCTTCATAGACTTACTCTGTTTTTTCCTTTTTTATCTTCGATTTTGATACTATGTAATGTATCTATGTACTCTATGTTCTTTTATTATTAAAGTAAATTGAAGTTATCACTTTTGCTTATTCCCTCTAGCGCAACCAAGTAAGTTTTCTTTCTTTTTTCTTCTATCGCTGATACTTTGTGTTCTTCTTTTTGGGTTTCTTGTTTTCTGTTTTATTTTGTTGTTTCTTTCTTTTCTTTTCTTCATAGACTTACTCTGTTTTTTCTTTTCTTGTCTTTGATTCTGATACAATGTAATGTAACTATGTATTAATGTAAATTGAAGTTATCAGTTTCATATATTGATTATTTGTTTATCGATTATAGTATGCTATGGTTCACTAATTAAACTATATGCTTTGGTTTAGTATAGTATATAGAGTTACAACATATTCTTTAAATTTTAATTTCTGAAATTGCTTCTCTAATTTTTGAAAGGGAAAAAATTATAAGTATTTTTTATTTATTTAATTTCTTATACATTGTTCTATTTGAAAAATACTAATTATAGAAATGTATAAATTATTTTTTACATTTGCTCTGTCCTTCGAAAAGGCCCAAGGCGCAGCTCTAGGGGCCCTTGGCACCATTGTGACTAAGGACAACGCCCCCAAATGGGAGGCTTCTTCCGGCACAACTGCACATTGTTGCCTCCGCCTCCACCACCCTTCGTGAGTAGACCTTGACACCAGCCCACATTTCAGGGACGTGTTTTCTTTCTTTTTACTTTTCATTTCCTTATTTATGTGGGTCTGCATGCATAGATTGAGGAAAATATGTACTTAGTGTGGGGGAGGTACAGTGGCTTTGTGCTTGTGATTGATTTTCTGGGAGGTGGTTGGATAGTCATTATAGAACGATTCTTGGGAAATTGGTTCTGTTGTTGACAGTCTAAATGTTGAAATTTGAATTAATGTGTTGGAATATGGATGTGTGGGGATTGAAAATATTTATTTGGGGGTTTACAATTTTAATTGAACACTGAAACTTGTGGAAAGGAAGTGTATCTTGAGAAAAATACGTGAATTATCCCGCAGTAGCTGTTGAATTTCCTAATTGTTGTCTTGTGATATCCCTTACATTAATAGAATTTTTTGGTTTAAGTCGAGATAAGTAGGAGAAATCAGCACTAGTGGCATATTAAAAAAATTTGTGAAGTGCGTTCATGTGTTCCATTGACTGCATCAAATGAAACAATGTTCAAGAATCAACACAAAAGCCCTTTGTGTGAGCTTTGAGCCAAAGCACTTTGATTTAAATAGTGCTTCTACATTTCTTTTGATTGAGTGAATCAAACTTAGTGTGTTCATTGTAGAACTTGCTTGTGTAATACATTTTGAGACCATAATCTTCTAAGATTGGTGTATGAAAGTGATAAGGGCACTTAGGAATAACCCATTGACCTGAAAAGAGCGTACCCCAAATTCAACCATAGAAAACCTCATTTGAGCCTTGGCTTTTCTTTTCTTGATTAAACCACATTATAAGCCGAATTATTCCCTTCTTGTTATTTCCTGAAGTGATTTTGAACCCATTCAAGGGGGTGATGTTGGTTTGGTTGCTTGTAAATTGACACGAAAATGAGTGACTGAAATGATTCAAGTTGTATATTGGGGATACATTGCTAGCTCCAAGGCGAAGAAAAAAATAAAGGAGGAGAAAAAAGGAAGAAAAATGATGAAAGAAAAAAGAAAAAAAGAAAAAAAGAAAAAAAATGATGAAACAAAAAAGAAAAAAAAGAAGAAAAAATGAAAAAATTCAAAAAAGAAAGAGAAAGTCTTCGTGAAATAACTCTGATGAGAAGAAAAAAAAGGGCGTTAAGACACCCTCCTGGCAAGCCCCCCCATCTTCCGCATATCTTGCTCACGAACATGGCATGAATCACAGAAACTGCACTATCAGAAAGAGATTCATATACAGAAACAAAACAGTTTGAGGAGTTTTATTGTTCAAAGCACTTGAATCAAGCTGAAGGAGAATGTGCTCTGAAGGATAAGCAACTAGGTTAGCATCACTCCTTTGAATTCATAAGCCACAAATCGACCTATTTTTTTTACCACACCTTGTCCTAAGCCCCATTACAACCCATGGAAAGACCCTTTGATTTATGCATTAATTTGAATTTCATTGGTGGTGGAGATTTGATTCACAAGCAAGCCTATGGTAATGACATACTATGTATTGATTTGAGTGGAACCCAAATTCTTAAACACTTTATGAGTGATTAGAGTGACACCCTTGTGAGAGTGTTGAGACTTGTTTCATTTGATTTTGATAAAGTCAATAGGATACTTGTGTGTTGAATGTTGTGCTACTAGTGATTGTTCTTAGTATTGCTATCTCTTCTTAAACTATTAAGTCATGGATGTACTTGACTGATATGAAAGGAAATTTGAGAATTGCTACTTGGATAAATTGTGTATTTGGATTGAGAAACATTTGAAGGCAAGAATTGTTTTGGTGTGCTCGAATCTAATAAAATATATTTTAACCTTTCATGCTTATTTTGAGTTATTGGGAAAGTAGGTCATTGTTTTTTACACATAACAATCGGAAGTTATAGGATTTAGAGTCGGGTCTTGTGTTATTTTGTTGGGTGGATTGTTGTTTAAAGTTTAGAGATAGCATGTCAATTATAATTATACTTAATGTTGTCTGTTGTTTTCTGTCTCTTCCTAATAAGTGTTTCGCTAATGGGATCAAGAGAAGACTTCAGGTATCAAATACTACTTCACTCTTCTTTTTCTCACCCAATCACTAGCTTCCTTATGTTTATATGTTAGTCTTTGTGTCTGTATTGTCTACACATACTTTTACATGCCATAATTAACAAAGATCAATAATACATTATGTTCCTACAAACAATATACTTAAAACAACGTTAGCATTCAATTTCAGTGCCAATATCTTATAATTACTGTTTGTTGATGCTCTTCCAAAGTTTTAGTGGAATTTATGATGTCTATTTTATGATGTCAGAAAAAAGTTTTTGAAACCATTAGTTGTTTGTTTGGTTATATTAATTTCAGTTGTTTCGTGTTCTGGCTCACTTACATTGCCTCTGCTAATGTTGCCTTGATATTGAAGGAGAAAGCATTTAATATTTGCTTGAAGTTAAGAAATTTTTTTTCTTATATTTGGTATTGATAGTAATCAGGTTAATTTTGCTGATTTCTGATCTTCCAAATTTGGTGATTGGCGTGTTTTCTAGGTTCTGTGCCAATTTACATACACGTAATATCTTTTATGTGGTGCTTTTGTACAATTATATGCCTATTGGTTTCAACATTAAGTAATTTCTAATATGCTATATTTTAATTAGTTATGTAGCTTTAATTCTAATATTTTTCATAGCTTTTATTCAGGTAAATACTGTACTTATATAACTAGTTATCATTTATTATTAAAAGTGCTCCTTTAATGTTATCTATGTAAAGGAATTTAGGATTATTTTCCTTTTCTATTAATACACTGATTTGTGAAAAAATTTTATGTACTATTAAATGGAGTATTAAGTTATCATTCATGGTATTTATGATAATATAGTTATAGAGTACATAATTTTAATTGATCAAAATATTATTCACTACTCAATACTGGATCGAGTAGCAGAATAGATGTAATCCTTTCATTTTATTGATGGCTTCTTTATGCTTTTTATTATTAGGGTCATCATGTGTTCTTCTCTCTACACAGATCACTTATTGGCAGTTTATCCTCTTGTTTTTGCCTTCCTAGTGTTAGGTGATGCATAAATGAAAATCTATATTTGTAAATATATGTGTCCTCACCATGTTTATGAAATATGATATTGCTTTGATGATTTTGCCTCGTGGAGTAGGTGAGTAAGTGGATGATATATTTTTCACATATATAATCAATAACTAGACATGCTTATATTTCCTTATGAATACATCAAATGAGACGGGACGACAAGAAAGTATATGAGAAAGGTTAACCCTGATTTCATAAAAGCTGGGAGTGTAGGATAGGTGGCAGTATTTGACAGATTATAGAGGGAAGTTATGGGAGCGAGATTCAGCTTTTGACAGATTATAAAGGGAAGTTATAAGAGCGAGATTCAGCTCTTGTGTTATTGTGCTTGGTGGATTTTATCATAAGTTGATAGCATGTCTTATAGTTAACGTTGCTTGTTGTCTTTTGCCTCTTTATTTTTGTTCCTAATAATTATTCCACTATTGGATTCATTTTCTTTTTGTCGATCGGGAGTCAGGTTATGGAAAAAACTTTTCATCCAAAGCATTGAGGTGGAGTTAAAATTAACTTCTTAAATTGTATATAGGTAGTTAGAAATTTCACCAATGGGAGTGGAAGATTCCATGTGAGTTACTATGTTAATTATGGAAGTTGATCTCGGTTGAGATTTTTCTGGATATAATTGTCGAACATCAACATTATTTAGTATAGAGAATTTCCACTAGCCTTTGGTAAGATAAATGCAGATGCCCAATACAAGCTCAGTGTTGAAAGTACAGATTTGATGATCTGTACCCGCCCAGCATATGATAATGATATTCCTTCCCATCCAGTAATACGTGCATCAATTTTAGATAGAAGTGGCTGACAGTCGGAAATAGACAATCTAGATGAGAGTAGGGGGAGACCCAAGTACCTCATCGGGACTCGCGCTACCTTCCTCTGTCTATTTCCTTCTGCAGAAACCTGAGCTCCCGTAGCTCAGACATTGCCTCCCACGCCTGCACCAGGAGCTGCCACGTGTCCTTCCTTCTCTCCTTCAGCAGCTCCCAAAACGGCGTCGTCTTCTGCCAAAATCCCCAATTCCCCAGCTCGCCCTAATTTCACTGCAGGAACGGTGTCGTCCTTGCCTCGAATGCCCAATCCCTATTTTAATTCAGGTGTGCCCTCGATTGGACGGCTCGGATCATCCTTCTTCATCCAACGGCCACTTAAAGAAGTCGCATTTCCTTTCAAAGTCGTGACATTCCCTCCTCCTTTTTTTCTTCCTTGTCCCCAAGGATCAAAATCTGGGAAACAAGCTGCCATGGAGTGATAATCTTCCCAGGTTGCCTGCTCTGGAGAAGAATGAGACCAGTGGATAAGAACCTGTGGTACCCCAACATTGTTCCTGGGAATGAGCCTCCTTGCTAGAATTGCCAGTGGAAAAACCTTGTAAACTTCATCTTCAAGCTCCGGCAAGTTTATAGAAGGTATGTATTTTGAGCCAATTTTTTTCTTCAAAAGTGAGACATGGAAAATGGGATGTATTTTTTACTCAGGTGGAAGGTCTAGCTTGTAAGCCACCTTCCCAATCCGTTCAATTACCTTGTAAGGACCAAAATAC
>NW_011628291.1:0-1164 GCF_000512975.1 Sesamum indicum
TGCGATCTTAGTGGGTTGATTGACTACGTGTCGAATCGACTGTACTGACTCACGAGGATCGTCATATGGAAACTTGAAGGCTTGGTTAGTATGACTCGAGTCCCCGACTCTGATGGTACGGGAGTAGTTCTCAGACTTCAGGAATCACAGTAGTCAAGTGCATATGATGACTGTATCTTGGGTCTGTGCGGGAGGCGACTGTGTCACAGACTGTCAATGACTGCCGGGTCCCAAACCACAAGGATACGTCCGCCGGCGATGGTGTCAAAGTTGTTGGCTTGGCACCACCCCGGAAGTGAGCGGTTGAGAATCTTCTGGATAGATGAAGCTGCAAGTTTTGTCTCCAAAATGCCCAAGAGACAAAGCCGGTTATTCTTAATGAGGTGGGCGACCCCATTGTGTTTGGTATTCCAACAATGAAAGCAACCCCGTATGGTGCAAGCTCGATCGGGTCTTATACAACAATGAATGGCTTGAGGCTGGCTTGCATTGCTCTGCCCATTTCAATCCACCGGGATGCCTTTCCGACCATTCTCCGGGTATTGTTTCTATCTTTGATCATGCACCCACTAAGCCAAAACCATTTCGCTTTTTCAATATGTGGGCAGATCATCCGGATTTCTTAGCTACTGTTGAAGCAAGATGGAACTTGAGCGTGGAAGGAACGCCGCAATACAGCCTTTGTCGGAGGCTGAAAGCACTTAAAGGCGCGCTCAAGGCTTTCAACATGCAACACTACAGGCACATCTCCGCCAGGGCCAAAGAGGCTGAGCTCGCCCTGCAAGAAGCCCAGAATCAGCTTGAATCTAATCCAGGAGATGTGGTGCTACGGGACGCTTTGGGAGATCTTAGGAAGAAGGCCGTTTTCCTTGCCGAAGCAGAGCGGCACTTCTTCTACCAGAAAGCCAAAATCCATTTTCTTAAGGAGGGGGACCGCAACACCAAGTTCTTCCACGACATGGTGAAGAGGAATGTCGCTAGGAATTCCATCGGGGCGGTCACTAGGGCGGACGGGACTGTTATAACTGCTGCCGAGGATATTGCCCAAGAGTTCGTTGATTTCTACACATCACTCTTGGGCACCGAGGCTCACACCCTCCCTGTCGACGATGGTGTGTTTGAATGGGGCCCCATACTCACCTCCGAGCATACTGCGGAGCTTTG
>NW_011628291.1:1760-18257 GCF_000512975.1 Sesamum indicum
ATTGCGAGCCCATCCGTGCACAAACCTAGTCTAACATTACGGAGCTCTACTGCAAAATGAGGATATGTCCGGTCAAAATACCTCGATGCATTTGAATCAGACGGATGGCACTTGGATCCCTCTTCCGTTCGATTATTGGCATGCCATGTTATTTGCTCGGCAGTCGCTTCTAAAGCATACAACCTTTGCAGGCTAGGGGTAACCGGCAGGTACCTAAGAATGTTATACAATGTCTTTTTGTGATTAGGATTTTGCTCCCTGATTGACTTGTACCTAGCTTCTCCGCAAAAGTTCCAATAATCCAAATCAATGTTGTCCTTCTTGTACAACATGCAGCCATTTTTACATACAACAATCTTATCAATAGGTAAACCCAAATTTCTTAACAATTTTTTAACTATAGTAATCTTGGGGCAGGGTGTGGTTGTGGGTCACTATATGATTAGCCCATTGGGATATTTGGTCACATATATGTTAAGAAAATGGCCAACGACCTTGATATTCAACAACTCAGCAACAACCTCAATTTAGATTGGGTGCAACCATTCTACAACGGTTGCTCAACTGCATGCACTACATTGTGAAACTGATCTGCCAGCACAGACACATAATCGTACCACCTACCATAATATAAAAGACACCCTATATTAGTAGGACACGACCTCATACCTTTATGAGGCACACCATCCCGGTTATACTTAGAAGACCAGACATCCGGCCTGGCGGCATCAAAAACCATTCTCTATGTCAAATCCATTTGCACCGCATCATCCAAAGGCGTACTGGTGCCCTCCATAACATTAAAAATGGGAGGTTGCTCCTCCTACAATTGGGCCGTGGTAATGGCCTCAAAATACTCTTGCACCCTTTCCATGAGAAGTCCAATTATAAAACTTCAACGTAAAACCTTTCGTAAATAAGTATAACTTTACCTCATCCGTGGTTTTGAAAACTTCATTTATGCACTTCCAAAAAGGACACTTAATTTTCTCACCATCCATAATGCATGTTGAGACTTGGGTCATTCTATAAATGTACTAACACCATCCTCAACGGCGTAAGACCCGCCCTATTTGAAAGGATCTTCTCATACATCCATCTACTCAACTGTCTTAAGATTACGATGAGTCATACACAAACACAGAAACACACACACACATATATATATGTATATATTATTATAACATTAAATTTAAATGATAAAATTGCAACAAATATAATCAATTGATGATCATCAAATATGTCGAGATAGTCAGAGAATTTAGCTCTCACTGCTATGTGGGCGGAAAAGATTGATACCTAGAAGTGATATGGAGATATCGCCAAATTGTCTTTCACATGGACATAGGAGAAAATATGATAGATACTTAGTGATTTAGATAATAAGATTGTATTTATGTCATACTATCCTTATTGATACTCCATAACCACAATTTTCTTAGTTAAATGAGATGCCTTGAAATCGAAAGAAGAAAAGAAATGCTAATGAGTACTATTTCAGTAAGTGTTATAGAATGTTTGATGCACAATATGTTTGCCCAACTAGTCATGTGCTCAACAATTAGAATAGTGAGTAAATATCAAGATGATCCTTAGTACGCATTGTGTGATGCAACCAAGTGATCAATAGGATATCTATGGATGTAGTCTAAGATCAACTAAAGACTATTTGGTCATGATATATATTGCAATGCACATATGTGTGACTCTGTATCCTTTCGACGCCAAGTGATGTTGGAGGACCTAATATATAGATACCAGATATTATTGATGAGATGTGCGTATGACTAAGTTCTTCAATATGTTCTACGAGCGGTATGATTGTTTATTCCTTACACCTAGCCTTGGTATGTATGAAGGCATGTTAGTGATAAAGGATCATGAAGAACTTGATTCTTGAAGCTTGTGAGAACATGTGATTGGTACTGAATTGGAAATGTCACTAGGTCCTGATTGTTGGAATAGGTGACTAAAAGCCAATTAAATTAACGATTTTGATAATCATTCAAGCAACCTTTATTTAAGTAATATTGACCCGACGAATATGATAAGTATTCGTCTTTCACACACATATTTGTTGTGCTTACCAAATTACGTCAAGCACTACTTTGACGTCATAACAGAGCCCACAGACCACTTCATAACCCATGTAGTTAGGCTGCGCATTGGATGGCGGTTGTGAGACCAACTTTTGAGGGTTAGTCCTGAAATGTTCCAGGTCGAGAACCTCGAGATTGAGGATCGAGTTTCATACTGAGACTTGTATTGGGTTTTGCATTCATTGGATAAGTGTCGCATTTCATCGACAACAGACGTTGGACGTCTATGCAAATTTAGTGGGTTAGTTGACAAGGTGGTCAACTAATTGAACTGACTCGCGGGGGTCGTCATATGGAAGTCGCACAGTCATTGGTCGAATAGGAAAAAATAGGTTCTTATGTTGGGAAATTTGGCGTAATGCGATCTCAAGCATTTAGTATAGGCGCTTAGTTGAAGATGGGAGTCGACACCTAATTCCATGCCCTAGACTAAGGCCAAACGGTAGATGAAAGGACCTTACTTATCTGGACACGAAAGCTTAAAAGTTCACATGGATATTCGCCTATTCTCTAGTGCCATGGACCATTGCTAACCGCTATCCATGGTGACGAGTTTTTTTTTATCAAGGGTTGATCAAGAACTATTAATTAAATTAGATTTAATTAATAATAGTGTTTGACACTAGCCCAAGTCTAGCTGAAAATTGAACCTAAAGAGTCACACACAAATCACTGAGAAGGGACGAGGGACTAATTGAAAATTAATTTCATAAGTAATTGTGTTACTTATAAATGAGAGGGATCCATTGGAGCTCAAGAATAAGTTAATAGAATAGGATTATATTGAGCTTGCCCTTATTATTTAATAAATTAGAGTTATTAATTAATAAAAAGGCTTATTGGACTCATATATTTAATTGAATTGAAAATATGATGGGCTTAATTAGGTGGATTTTAATTAAATTGGATTTAATTAAAATTATTTGGGCCTTGCATTTTATTTTTTTATATAAAATCGGCCAAAGCACCCCCTAATTAAGTTGTTGGAAAATTCTAGAAAAGAAAATTATTAACTACAATTTGACTTTTAAAAAGTGCCATGTTAGTCATCATTTATTTGGAATAAAGGGTTTATTACCTAATGTATTGTAGAATGAACCTAGACACATTCTAGTATATTCATTCTAGATATATATATGTATATTAGTTATTTGGAATACCTAATGAAGACATAACACAAAAACACAAAATTCCTAACCTAGAACGTCCAATTCGGCCGCCCCTCTCACAAGCACACTTGACTCTCCCTAATTTTCTTTTTGCAAAGAGAATTGAGGGATCCCATATTCCAGTGTGCTGTGGACGTGCCTTTAGAGGGCTTCTAAGTTAAAGTCTCGCATGAACGGATCAAATGAAGGAGGTTCGAAGTAAATCAAGCAAAGATGTAATTCTTGATTTACGATTTTTGTACCTCTCGTCTTAATTTTACCATAAGCCCCGTTTAGTTTTATTGTTGTTATTACGCTTCAGTTTTATTCACGTATTTTTATTTTGCCGCTTCCACTTGTGCGTTCCCTAGCTGATCCTCTTGCATTTTTGTTGCTTTCACTAATTGGCCCTCCCACACGGGAAATCACCTTAGTGTTGTGATAGCGAGCGGGATGAGACTTGAATGATCATTTTGCACAAATCAGTCATGCAATTCATCACCTTCACAGTTGAGAAGTGGGGAAGGACAATATATAAGAACAGTCACTTTATCTAGAGGAGCTAAGATGAAATCATATATTTGACCGATTATGAAGTATGTCCGCACTTCATAAAAGGTCTAATTTTCAACTGAACGTGCAAACTACTAGAAGGCATTAGAGAGTGACTGTTTGGAATTGTGCAAGCTACACGCTTAGATAGCGACCGGACTTAGGTTCATATCATGTTAAGAGTGATGACATGCCCAATTTGAGTGGGAGCTCCATCATAACATGTATTCATACTACATGTGTTTTGAGACGACCTCTATGTGAGCGACTGAATAGGTTCCTACTTCGTCATTGTGTGAGCCATATTTTTTCTTATTCCCTGTAGGACTCTGGACCATGTCATGAGGTGTAAGCTAGATGATGCTACTTTATCATGATATCTAATGGCCATGAGTGATTTGGTCTGTTAGAGCATGTTTGGAAAACCTGTCAAGACCAGAAGATATGAACATAATGAATGAGCATAAGAAAGATGAGGTCGATAGTGAACACACTCATTTTATTCACTGAATAATATTACATTATACCGAGTGTTGTCAAATATACTACATCTAGGCCAATCTAATTGGTTTCTTGGTCATCTATTCTAATACTAGAAATGCTTGATTAAGTGTGACAACTTAGTTTGGGGTACACGGCAAATTGTTGAGTTGTAAGGTTATGTTAGTTTGGTGGTGACTTAATATAACTCTCCTCATTGTTCCTTATTGCTTATTGCACGCCTATTCCTATATCAAGGGATGAGTGTGAGATTGAGAAATTAAGATCATGAGTATCATGGAGATTGAGTCAAATATTTATGAGTGGGAGATGTTGAATATTGGATCGGGTTTGTGGACCCGTGATATACATCCATATTTGAGATGGAGTTTGAGTCTCCCAAATATATGTTGGGATAATGACTCCTCTGAGATAGAACCTATTTGAAATAGAGTTGTACTCTTCCAAATATATGTTGGGATATGGACTCCTCTTAGGAATAGGGTTGAGTACACCTATAAAAATAGGGTACATGGTTGTGATCAAATTACGACACAGAAACACAAGTGTGGTATAAATGAATTGATTACAATACTCTCTCTATTTTTCTCTCTGCATTCTTCCTTGGAGCATCATTATGGATTCCTTAGATTTGAGGTGTGTAAATCAGTAAATTACTCTGGTAGTAATCAACCAAGGTGACCAAGGCATGATTGTGGTATCCACAATATTTAGAGCAACATCTAACATGGGGATATATTGAAGATGTTCTTAAGGTGATCCCAAATCAAAGAGAAAGATGATGTGTTTGTCATCCAACCAAAAATCATGGGCTTGTAGATGAACCAGATCCAGATACGTGGCTTGGCATACTTTCGATGTAAAAGGTTAATTATATCCATAATTATGTGCCTATGTGATTTTATTTCTATGCGCACATAATCATTTATTATATGAGGGATCAATTTATGAGATAATTATATGATCCATTGTTATTTTTCAATAGTAGGGGTTCAAAACGCACATATATTTATGTATTCCTTCAGTCGTTCCCTCACTCAATGTCGTAAAATTCAACATGAATGGACTTGAGAAGTATATTCTCAAATTGATCAATATGTTAGTCCAATTTGAGGCGACAATCAAGATATAGGAGCCTGCGATCATATTGGGGGAGGTTTCGACTTTCAAGAAGGGCAAAAAGGCTCGACTTTGGAAGAAGAAAAAGAGCAAGGACAAATGCCCAACCACTACGAGAAAACCAGTTGTCAAGGCCCCGACCGTTGTCAAGAGGATGGAAGAGGAGGTTCCTAAAGCTAGCAAGACACAAGATGCCTAACACTACTGCTATGAGAAGGGGCACCGGAAGAGGAACTGTCCTAAATTCCTTGCCTCTATCCAAGGTGTGTATGTTGTTAGAATTAGTATGGTCGCTAATTATGCTTCTTGGGTATTAAATACTAGATGTGGTGCTCATGTCTATAATGAGTTGCAGGTGATGGCAAGAAATAAAAGACTAAGTTAGGGGAAGGTAGACCTGCAGCTTGGAAATGCAAAAAGAGTTGTTGCTGAAGCTGTGGGAATAGTCCACTTAGTAGGTAGTGATCATGTTAGGATTAATTTGAAAAAATGTTATTATGTACCTAGCATGATTAAAACCATCATTTATATTCTTGTTTTGGACAAAGAAGGTTATGAGTTTTCAATAAGTCAAAACTATTTTTATTTGTTAAAGAATGATTCTTTGTACTTGCTAGATAAACTAATAAATGACCTTTATATCATCCCACAACATAATGCACGTATGATTATTCAAAAAATCGCAGGTTAGATAATCAAGAAAACTCACAAATTTGACATGCAAGCTGGGTCGCACATCTTAAGATAGGATAAGAAAGTTGATGGACTCAAAGAGTCTGGAAATAGACAATTTCGACAACCTGTTAGCTTGCGAATCTTATCAAAAAGAAAAAATGACCATGAAGCCTTTTGTAGGACAAAGCAGACTTGCTAGTGATTTGTTGAATTTGATTCATGTACACACACTTTTGTAAATTAAAGGATATGCAATAGATTATACTTTTGGTATATAAAAGCAACAAATAGTTTCAATGTTCTAATATTTTAAAGCATGGACACATGCACATAAAGAGAACAAGTGAAGCAACAAGTCATGGCATACGATGAGGTCTTTAAATTATTACGAGAAACTTCATGTAGAAAATTTTCTTATTGCTAACACTTAACCAACAAACCTCACATTCTTCTCGTTCTTGTTCCTTGGAAGTATGGAAAATCGATGACCATTGATAAAGATTACCTTAGCTTTTCCAAAGTCATTGACTTGTTGATAAAAACCTAGAGTTCAAAGAGAAAACATACATATTACATCAGAATGATACTATTATTTGTTGCACTGTAATTAGTATATTCCACGGCCAAGTTTATACACTTGAGCCGCACAAAATAAAATTACATGCTACATATATGGGCTCTAGCACTTGATCTATTTGGAGAGATAGCATAAATGCATAAAGACAACACGTAGAGCTAGAAGTCATGGAGCATACTTTTATAGTTCAAATTTGTACTAAGATGAAATCAAGAGAACATAACATGAGGCCTTTGAATCATTAAGAGTACCTGCGTCCAGAAAGTTATCGTATTGCACAACAATTACCTTATAAACCTCACATTCTTCTTGTACCTTAGAAACATACTCTATGTAGATTGCAAAATAAATTGACATGTAGGGTTAAAAGAGAATGAGGGAGATCGATGATGATCATCAAAAGAAAAGTTGACTGCATTATGATAAAACGGCCCATGGCATATGAATATGATGTGTATCTACCTCAGAAGCACATACAACACACGAAAAATATGGGAGAGAAAAACATCTAAACAATAACACCAAATATGAGTGACATCAGACTTGTTACTGAAATAATGTAAAATACTAAGGGCTTCGTGTGGCTTTGAAGATATTTGGCTATTAGCAGGTGTGCTTTTATCCATAATCTACTGCATGTCGAACCTTCTTAAGTAACTCTTCTCAAAAGGACTACGTAATACAATTATTAAATTTATTAAAATGTTAGTTTAGTCAAATTAAAAACTGCAAGAAATTATTAGTGAAATTCGTAATCCTATATAGAAGTAGATGTAGATACATATAGATATATAGTTCCAAGTCAAATTAAGCTTATGTTGGCCTCTAGAATGGCCCAAATCTAATTTCTAATATTTCTTACATCTAATCAGACAAATTAATCTCTATCATTTCTCATAGTTTTTAAATATCATGTACAACACACTTTTTATAAATTAAAGTATATGATATTGACTATGCTTTTAGTGTATATAAGAGCAACAAATATTTTAAAAATTCTAATGTTTTAAAGCGTTAAAATATGCATAAAAAGAGAACAAGTGAAGCAACAAGTCATGGAGTATACTTTTATCATGGTAAGATGAAACTAGAGAACATACCATGAGTTCTTTGAATCATTAAGAGAAACTTCATGAAGAAATTTTTCTCATCGCACAACACTTAACCTATAAACCTCACATACTTCTTATTCTTGTTCCTTAGAAGTGTTCTCTATGTAGACTTTAACAACCTGCAACAGATGCAAAAGAAATTGACATGTAGGGTTAAAACAATACCAAGGAAATCGATGATCATTGAAAAAGATTACCTTAGCTTATCCAAAGTCATTGACCTATTGACAACAACGTACAGTTCAAAGAGCAAACATACATATTACACCAGAATGATCCTATTATTTGTTGCACTATAATTAGTATATTCCACTGCCAAGTTTATACACTTGAGTCACACAAAATAAAATTTACATGTGACATATATGGGCTCTGGCACTTTATCTATTCGAAGAGATAGCATAAATGGATAAAGAGAACACATAAAGCTAGAAGTCATGGAGCATACTTTTATAATTCAAATTCGTAGGAAGATGAAAACAAGAGAACATACCATGAGGGCCTTTGAATCATTAGCAGTATACAGAAAATTATCGTATTGCACAAGAGTCACCTTATAAACCTCACATTCTTCTTGTTCCTTAGAAACGTCCTCTAAAAAGGCTTGTTACTGAAATGATCTAAAAATCTAGGGGGCTTCGTGCGGCTTTTAAGATATTTGGCTAGTAGCTGGTGCTTTTTTATCCATGATTTACTATATGATGTGGTTGAGGATTTTTGTTAAAGGATAAAATTGGGATTTTACCACGACGGAAGTGCTCACCAGGTGAAATACAATTTTCGCAAAATGTCTAATTTTCAGGAAAAAAAAGGATCTTGTCAATGAATAGTAACTTGAATTAAAAAATTAGTATTTTGGTATTTATAGTGGTATGGGAGATTGTATGGTGTGATGGGTTCTATTTGCTTATGGTGTGTCTCCACTCATCCAATTACTCTTTTGCCCTTATAATTTATACATGTTTTTTACTAATGTATATCATACAGCCCCCCACTCTCGGACGGAATATGCACTTGCTGGTAGAATATTTTGTGCGAGAGTAAACGTCAAAGAGGACTAACTACAAATAATAAATGGGAGTGGGTGGGTGGTTGGGGGCTATTAATTGCACCCCCTCCACCTACTTACACATATATTTTTCTTTCTTACATTTGGCTTCATTCTATTTGCACTTCCATTTCCAAACTTCTCTCCACCATGGCTAGTAAAGGTAATTTCCTTAGTTAAATTTTGCTTCTCTTTTCATTTGGTGCATTTGCTTTGCATTTTACTTTGTGAAAAATGTGGGGTGGAGAGGGTGATTGTGAGAGTGACCGATGGACCAAATTTCCTACGGAGGGGAGAGCTCGACGAAGGTGGGGGGAGGCGTGAGGTGGAACTTCGAGCCGGGGAGGGGACGCCCCGCCGCCGGCTTGAGGCGGGGCCTCGAGGTGGTGGCAGGGGGCGCCTCCCCCTTCCCGGTCTGAGGCCGCGCCTCGAGTTGGGGGGGGCGCGGTTCCCCCTCCAGCTCGCGGCCGTGCCTCGGGCTAGGGGCCCTGGGCGGAGGACCCTGCCTTTGGTGTTTTGGCGTCGGGTTTTTGTGGAGGGAAAAGTTTGGACTTTATTCCGCCTGCTGAAAAAGTATGGGATGATCTTCCTCCGTATTTAGAAGGCTACTCCCCTTACCCTATTGTCGCGATTATGAGTTTGCCTAAGTGTCCTTCTTTTGACTCAGGTGAGAATTTAGAGGATTTGTCCGATTTTGAGTTGAATTTGACGGATTTTAGGCGTAGCGACCAATGTGATGACACAGCCTCAGATGGTGCGCCTGGCTCCGAGCGATGTGAGATTGACGAAGAGGTTGTCAGTGAGGATGAGGAGACTGAAAGTGAAGGGGGGGAAGTTGGAAGCGATAGTGAGGTGGAGATCACTCAGGTATCCGCCCGGCCGAGCGTAGTTGTGGCATTGGGAGTTGACGGGAGGCGTTCGGGCGCTCCTGGTCACCGCATTCCTCGATGTCGCACGGTGGATATTGGTACTTGCGACAACGTTTTGACTAGAGAACAGCTAGCTGGCCTTCGCATGACCTATAGGGTACCCTCTGCGCATAAGTTTATTCTTCCCTCCTGGGGTTGAAGGATCAGGGATCCTCCTGCTGGGTGTTTCACTGTTTACACTGCCTATTTTGATAACGGATTTTTCATTCCTCCTCATCCCTTACTTGTCAAGGTGATTCGGAGCTACGGTATTTGTGTTAGCCAACTTACGCCGAATTCGTTTATGTGTTTGGAGGGTTGGCGACGTCGTCTATTAGAGTTGGGGCTTCCGATAACACTAGAAAGTTTTCACGCTTTATGGATTGTTCGCCGCGTGGCGGAAGTGTCTGACTCTTCTGACGATGGGCGGTACTTTTATTTCACTCGCAAGAAAGCTTGTAGGTTTTTGGCCGGGTTTGTTTCTTCTAAGGGTC
Source organism: Sesamum indicum (assembly GCF_000512975.1). Taxonomy (NCBI): domain Eukaryota; kingdom Viridiplantae; phylum Streptophyta; class Magnoliopsida; order Lamiales; family Pedaliaceae; genus Sesamum; species Sesamum indicum. The sequence continues at coordinate 11,994 of NW_011628291.1, forward strand.
CTTGGAAGGAAAAAATTTTCTACATTAGAGATGATGGTTGGGGCTTGGCCTCGGAGTGGAGTAGCTTGCCTATCAAGCTTACTCACCGTAAGGAGTTTGGAAAATTGCGTCAGGGGTGTATGGCAGCGGGGTTGTTTAGCCGCTTGGTGGACATCGCCCACTATTCTCCTTCCGATATTTTCTTGTAATTGTCGGTATTTAAGTTGGTCCGCAACATTTCTTTATGCATTTTTGTCTTTTTATGAACTTGGTTCGGGTTTTCTTATGCTAAATTTATTTTGTTTCAGGTAAGAAGCTTGAGATTGACGCCGTGCGTGCCTGAAAGGCGGCGGTTAGGGAGCAGAAGAGACGTGACCAAGAATCGGCACCGCCACAGGTGGGGAGCTCCGTGTCCACTGCACCTCATGGGGCCTCAACTGGCAGTGGCCATTTTGGTTCACTCCCCACTCCCATGGTTGGTCCTTCCCCACCTCAAAAGAGGCAGAGAGGTGCCATTTTAGCGGCAGAAAGCGATGCTCGTGACGCGGGGGTGAGCCAAGCGGGAGGCTCATCATACTGGAGCCGCACCCGAGGCGTCGTGCGTGAAGAAGACTTAAGTCAGCTGGCGGATCTCTCGGAGGAGCAGATGGATGAATTGCTAGCTGAGAATATGGCTCGGGTTTGTGTTGTGTTTTTTATCCAACTACTTTGTGTGACATTGTTGGTTTTGACTGTTTTACTTTATTTTTGCAGGCTTTGGTTGTGTCAACGGCCGCTGCACATCGACGAGCTACCCGAATGGCGGAGATGCGACGTTTGGAGACTATTTTGGGGCAGCGGGAGGGCGATTTTTCCCGACTTAAGGAGGAGAGGGATGAGGCTTTGGGGCATGTGGCCTCTTGGGAGCGTCGATTCGAGCGAGAAGCCTCCAGTGGGAAGAAATTTTTTGCCTCAGCCTCCGGTGTTGCTTTTATTTCTATGACTCAAGAGGAGGCGGTCGCAAAGTTTCAGGAATCGGAGGAGTTCGAGACGATCCTAATTGACAGGGCCGCTCCGATTTATGATGATGCAATTCGGAGGTGCCGTCGGGTCCTTCGTCGGACCCTTCACGAGAAGGGCCGAATTGTCAAGGACGACATTAGACTTCTTGATCCTGACGTGTCCGAGGGTGAAGAGGAGGTGGTAGAAGTTGCTGATGGTTGAGCCCCCCAAGTTCAAAAGCTTCGTAGTTTCGTAGTTTTCCTAGTGGCATGTAATCGGATTGTTCTATTTAGTATGACTTTGATTTCTAACATGTAATCGACGTATAATATTCGATTTGTCGCTTCACCTCGTATTAGGCATTTTCGTACGTAGGCGGTTCTAATCCACGGTTATAGTATTATATGCAATCGTCTTTCATGCTATTCGTGTTGTACACTTCCTGGTTGAGTTTTGTCTTCTTTTTCGCAAAGTTTTTTGCTTAGGTGTCGCCTCAAGGGATGGTTTTGCTCGAGTTCCTAAGTTGGATTTTCGCCAACTTCATTTAGGGAGGGCAAAACTTTCCGGGGACAACATCGTTGGGGGGGGGGTCTCCGATGGACTTTCGTTTAGGGGGTGCCTGGGGCAAGTGATGCTTCAAGGGGGCCTCACGAAATCCATAGTCCCCTTGTTGAAAAGATTAACTACGGCAGGATAATTAATTTCATTACTCGAGTACGAATTACAAGGGATTCTGCAAGGGGCCACCGGGGGGGATAAAACCATCGCGCTTCTACTTCGCCCTCTAATACAAAATGTTCAAAAGGTAAACTCTATCTACTGAGAGAACTTAGCAATAATACTTTTTCAGATTTTTCACATTCCACGTGCGAGGGATGTTCTTCCCATCGAGCTGTTGCAACTTGTACGCCCCCACACTTACCACCTCCACCACTTTGTAGGGGCCTTCCCATTTGGTATCCAGCTTTCCAATGGGACCCGAGGCCTCGGCTTTCCGCCTCACTAGATCTCCTACTTGAAAGTTTCTTGGCTTGACCCTCGCATTGTATGCTTTTGCCATTCTAGTTTTGTACATAGTAGCTCGGATGGCGGCTTTCTCCCTGGCTTCTTCGACGAAGTCTAAGTTCATTCTCAATCCTTGCTCGTTGCAATCTGGGTTGTAGTATTTCACTCGCCAACTAAGTTCTCCTATTTCAGCGGGCACTACGGCGTTTGTTCCGTAAGTTAGGTTGAAAGGGGATTCTCTTGTTGGGGTCCTCGACGTCATCCGATAAGCCCCTAAGACACTGGGAAGCTCGTCCACCCATGCCCTCTTTGCGTTGCCTAGACGCGTCTTCAAATGTTGAAGTATCATCCGATTGGTGACTTCCGTCTGTCCATTCGCTTGGGGATTGCTAACTGACGTGAAGTATTGTTTAATCCCCAATCCCTTGCACCAGTCCTTAAGTTTGTTTCCAGAAAACTGAGTCCCATTGTCGGAAATTATGGCGCGGGGGATGCCAAAGCGGCATATGATGTTCTTCCATAGAAACTTAATCACTTCCTTCTCTGATATTTTGGCTAACAGCTCGGCCTCAACCCACTTAGTAAAGTAGTCCACTGCAACGATTAGGAACTTCCTTTGTCCCGCGGCTTGCGAAAATGGTCCGACTAGGTCCATGCCCCATTAGTCGAAAGGGCAGGGGCTTTGTAGGGGATGCATCAGCACTGCCGGCTGGTGTTTAATGTTTGCATGTTCTTGGCACGCCCGGCATCATCTAACCAATCCATGTGCATCAGAGAGCATTGTTGGCCAAAAGAAACCTTGCCTGAGGGCTTTTCCTGCTAGGGCCTTTCCTCCGAGGTGGTTTCCGCAAATTCCATCGTGTATCTCTCGTAGGACATAATTTCCCTCTTCAGAAGTTAGGCATTTTAAGAGGGGCAGTGAGAAACCACGTTTGTACAAGTCTCCGTCCATCATGACGAAGCGGGATGCTTTTCCTCGCAAGGCCTTCGCCTCCTTTTGGTTCTCTGGCACGGCTCCCTTAGTTAAGAAATTGACGATATCATCCTTCCAGCTCAGAGGTGTTGGGTCAGCGCACATGATCTCCTCTTTCTCCTCTATCACGGCTCATTCTAAAGAGAGAAAGGTGATTTTTCTGCTTCGGATGGCTGCCATCGAACTTGCTAGTTTAGCTAGTTGGTCAGCTACGATGTTTTCCGTCCTCGACACCTGAATAACAGAGGCTTCTTCAAACTTTTCAAGTAGAGTTTTTGCTTTCAATGAATACTTAGCCATTTTTTCATCTCGGGTCTCGAACGAGCCTTGGATTTGGTTGACCAACAACTGTGAGTCGCTATAAATGACAATCTTCCTTGCCCCTACGACTAAGGCTAACTCACCTCCTGCTAAGATTGCCTCGTATTCCGCTTCATTATTAGACGAGGGGTATTCTAGTTTTATCGCATACTCGAACTTATCACCTTCAGGGCTCTCCAACACTATTCCAGCCTTGCTTCCCGTCGATGTTGATGATCCATCGACATGTAGACTCCAGGAAGGCGTAGAGATACCTGCTTCATCATATGCCAACTCTACAATGAAGTCAGCTAGCGCCTGTGCCTTAAAGCCTGGTCTTGGTTGAAATTCGACACCAAATCACTCAACTCCACAGCCCACTTGACCATTCTTCTGGAGACCTCTGGACTTGAAAGCACTTGCTTTAGGGGGTGATTCGTCAATACCACTACTTGGTGCGACTGAAAATACGACCTCAATTTTCTGGCTGTGGTGATTAAAGAGAGGGCTAGTTTTCCGATTTGGGAGTACCTGGATTCAACCCCTTGCAACACCTACTGACATAGTACACGGGGTGGTGCTCTCTGTTTTCCCGTCGTACCAAAATCGAGCTAACCGCTTCTCCAGAAATTGCCAAGTAAAGGTAGAGGGTCCAGTTCTTGGTTTTGTCAATAGAGGCGGCGAAGATAAATACCTCTTCAGTGCATCAAATGCTTCTTGGCTAGATTTGTCCCACTTAAATTTTGCCGCACCGCGAAGTATTCTGAAGAAATGTAGGCCCTTATCCACAGACTGCGAAATGAACCTATTCAGGGAAGCCAGTTTTCCGGCAAGCTTTTGCACCTCTTTGATTGACTTGGGAGGGCGCATGTTCATGATAACGCTGATCTTTTCGGGGTTCGCCTCTATACCTCTTTCGGAGATCATGTAACCGAGGAATTTTTCCCCCTCGACCCCAAAGGTACACTTGGCAGGATTCAACTTCATGCCAAAAGCTTTTAGGATTTGGAAACACTCTTCCAGATCCTTGACGTGATCTTGTTCTTTGACACTCTTAACCAGCATGTCGTCTATGTATACTTCCATGTTCCGACCTATCTGATTTTTGAACATGTCGTTGATGAGCCGTTGATATGTTGCTCCGGCATTCTTCAGGCCGAACAACATGACATTGTAACAGAAGATCCCTTGGTCTGTGACAAAACTCGTTTTCTCTTGATCTTCATGTGCCAACGAAATTTGGTTGTATCCTTGATACGCGTCAAAAAAACTTAATATTTCACATCCGGAGGTCGAGTCAACCAGCAAGTCAATTCGCGGGATGGGGAAGGGATCCTTTGGACATGCCTTATTCAGATTTGTGAAGTCGAGGCTTCGGGACCAGGACGACGTTAGCTAACCACTCCGGATATTGCACTGGGCGTATGTGCTTCGCTCCCAACAGTTTATCCACCTCTGTTTGTATTGCTTGACTTCTCTCCAGTCCGAATATCCTTTTCTTTTGCTTCACGGGTTTTGCTTCGGGATTTACATTGAGCTGGTGAGTGATGACGCCGGGTGGGATTCCATAGAAATCCATCATGCTCCATGCAAAATACTTCCTCTTTTCAACCAAAAATCGTGTTAAACTCTCTTCAGTAGACTGACGCATCTCCGTGCCTATCTTCACAGTCTTCTCGCCATCTACAGAGAGATGGATTGCCTTCAGTTCTTCCACGGCTTCGACTTTCTTTTCCCCACAAGGTACTCCCACGTACTCTTCCGGGGAGTCTGTTGTCTCTCGCCTCCCGTCAGTTATTTTCCTCTTCATTTTTCCATTGGTCGCCTCATCCATCCTCTCGCGAGATCTTTTAAGTGTATTCATATAGCACTCTCTCGCCGTTCTCTCTTCTCCTATCGCTTCCCCCACATCGTTAGGAGTGGGGAATTTTAGTTTCAAGTGGAAAGTAGATGCTATCGCTCGGAAGAGGTTCAGGCTCGGTCTCCCCAAGATGACGTTGTAAGCGGATGGGGCTTTCACCACGAGGAACTTCACTAATTTCGTGAATCTTTTTGGATGAGAACCGAGGGATAATGGCAGCGTCACCTCCCCCATTGGTTGGATCATGTCACTGCTAAAACCCGTGAGAGGGGTGTCACCTTACGAAGTTGTGCGTTATCAATCCCTAACTGGACATATGCATCATAGAATATAATATCAGCCGAATTTCCACTATCTACCAAGATTTTTTTGACCCAGAAGGTAGCTATTGTGGCCTGACCAAGGCGTCATTATTTTGATTCCTCGTTGGGTCTAAGTTTTGTTGGCCGAATGAAATGTCATCCTCTTGCAGCGATCTAATGGTGTGAACTTGGATAGGGGTTTGCGCGTGACTCCCCCTAGCTGCTCGAGTGAGGGCCCTTCTAGCATTGGCCGAGTCGCCCCCAGCGGGGCCACCTGAAATCACGGCGATGACCCCTGCCGTGGGGAGGTTGTTGCCGTTCCCGGCTTGTTTGGAGGTTGAGTCCCGGGGTTGGTGCTTGGGTCCCTAATTGACATATTCTTTTAAATATCCTCTTTGAATCAACTTTTCGATCTCATTTTTCAAATGGTGGCACTCCTCCGTTGTGTGCCCTCTGTCTCGATGGAAACGGCAGTATTTGTCGGATTTGAACCTCTTAGGATTGTCCTTCATCTTTTTCGGCCAATGATTGATCAGTCCCTGCTGCTCAGCTACGACTAATATCTCACCTCTGGGGGCATTCAAAAGGGTATAGCGGGCGAAACCAGCTGGAGGTACGTGTTTGCGTTCCTTCTTCTTCTTCGACTCTTTCTCTTCTTCCCGACCCTTCCTTTTGTTGTTGAAGGAAGGATCCATCGCATTCGACTCCTCTATGCGGATGTATTTTTGTGAACGAACAATTAAGTCCTCGATAGTGTTAGGGGGTTTGCCGGCTATAGATTCCTTAAATCTCCCCAGTTGTAGATTCTGCTGGACGATACTGGCTAACATCTCTTGATTGACGTGAGGGACCTCATGAACTGC
>NW_011628292.1:0-4738 GCF_000512975.1 Sesamum indicum
CACAAACTCTAAGTGGGCTTAAGAAGACCATTTCATGAGTTGATAAAATAGTTGAACCAATACGAGGCACCAATTGAAGAATCTGCACCATCGGTATTGAATTTGGAGGCTTCAAACTCAAAAGCGAAAAGCAAGGGAGACAAATGCCAAATGAGAAAGAAGGATGAAGCTAAGTCAGCCAATGCAAGCAGTTTCAACGCCCCTGTTGCCTTGGTGGGTGAGGGTAGAAGAAAAATGGAATAACGGTTTTACAGCAAAAATTTACTTATGATGTTTGCATAAAATTGTCAAAAGGCATTAGAAGAGGGAGTGTCGTGAATTCCCCTTCACCCAACTATGGCATTTGTTTAGAAAACATGATTACTATTCTTATTCGCAAATGTTGGACACTTGCTCTCGAAACGCATTTCCGCAAATAATTTGTAGAAATGAAAGGGAATAGAACGCTAAGTTAAGTAGTCTTAAAGCTAAGGAATAGCTAGGCCATTACTAGAAAAATAATAAAACTATATAGAGTTAGCTAATAGAATTCTTGTCAAAATAGTAAAGGATTATGTAACCCAACGTGATGAAGTCGTTAGTCAATTGTTGGACAAATTAGACTACAAAACTTGATCAATAAAAGATTCTTTTGAGTCTGCTGAGTTATTATCGTACTGCATAATTCGAGTATGCATGCTCAAAACAAATGACTAAAACGGATGGTCAAGAACATAACTTACAGAGAATGGCATGCATGAGCTAGGGCCATATCCCTATAGATAGGATGAGTAGGTTGGTAGATTCAAAGAGTCTAGTAATAGATGATTTGAGTTTACTAACTTGTGGATCCTTTTTGAGAAGGAAGAAAGCCGTGAAAACACTTTATGGGACAAAGAATGCTTGTCAAAAACGTTCTATTGGATTGGATCCAAAATGGACATCTGTAAGTTACTAAATACACAAATGCAAGTAGAGTAGAGGGTAGTTCAAGAACTTCTAGAAAGTTTGGAGAAATTAGACTTGAGGTGGAGAACCAAACTGGTTATAGAGACAAACCCCTCGATGGGATCAAGGTGATGTTTATTTAGTGGGAGTTCTTGAAACATCCGAAAATGAGAAAGAAATTCTCATTCAGTGAAATATCTTTGGAAGAGACGATGTTGAACTGTCTCTAGTAAAGGAGAAATTGAACCTTGATTGGACATGGTTCGACCGGTGCTTCACTGAACTAGTTGGGCCGCTAGATATGGACTTTCAAAAAATCGTCTAGTTGTAAAACATGGTGTTTTCTTAAGTCGCAATCCAGAAACCATATTTGATATAGAATGAAAAACATATGTCCTGCAAAAGTTTTGAGTATAAGGAATGGTCCTGCACACGTCAAAGGACTAGTGGGAGGAAAATAAGACTCAGAGTCTGATTTATATATGTTCGTTATGGAATAATGTAAACATCACTTGTAATCGAAACTTTAATTGACCATATCTAAAGTTCTTAAAAGGATGATTACAAAACTCCAGTTACCCGATACATACGAATTTCTGAAACCGAACAAGGAGAAGCAATGTAGGGCATCGATTTGGATAAAGACGTGGAGCCATAAAATTTACGTAATGTGATCTCAGAGTAATTTTATTCACTTAAAGTAATATATCAAACATCAAAATTTAAATTTAATGACACAATTAATTAATTTATGTACATTACTTATAGTTGAAAAGCATTACTTATTATAGTATAAGGGTTTTCAAATCCACCATTATCTCTGTAGTTATTGTTTTATTTGGGTTCATCACTTTGTGGATAAATTCCCAACCGATCTCATCATATTTTTTTCCATGATTCTTTGAAATTCTTCGCTCTTTCTATTTCTCCCTCTCTGACTTCTTGTTTCTCGTTATCTTAGTGTGATGCCTATGTTTGGGTCCATTATTGCTCTTCGACTTCTCTTTTATTTTCTCTCTTTACATTTCTCCTCCTTGGAATGCTCCCTTTTATCACATAGTCGATGTTGTGCCTCATAGTGACTACTGTATAAATTAATTGCCTGAACAAAGCATAATTAATTGCTTTCCTAGCCGCTATTATTTGTTTCTCAATAGAATATAAATTTGATGCTATTATTTGCTTAAAAATATACAAAATATAAATTTTGTACATTGTCACCTCCGAGAAACAATGAATCATATCGGTGTATAATATTATCGAGTGAACTCATCATATTATCTTCCACGACTCTTTAAAATTTTTGCTCTTTCTCTTGCACCTGGTCTTGATTCCCATTATATTAGTGTGCATGTGCGTGTGCATACCTGGACACTATTAGTTACTCAATGTATCCCATTTATAACGTCTATTTTCGTTCAATGACCCCAAAAATAATGGTTCTAAGTCTAAAAGTATTCTTTTTCCCCGTAACTACCTTCTTGTTAAAGCAACGATGTGATGCTTCTAACTTTCATCTAATATATCTTGACTTTTTTTGGTTTGTAATTATCCAGGTTATTGACTTTCGCTGCTTGGAAAGGCCAAAAAGGATGAATTTTGTTTACAACTGTGAGTTCAATAAAAGACAGATTTTTAATTCTAGAGTGTAATTTCCTATGTTATGATTGGTAATATTGATCCACTTAACGCTGCTATTCAAATTTCACTTATTGTGAAGGTCAAAGCTTGATTCATATGATGAAGTTGCTAAGAGAGTAGCGAACCAACTCAGAGTCGAGTCGATGATCCGTCCAAACTACGGCTTACATTACACAATATCTACTCTCAGCGACAAAAGCTCATCCTATAATATATCGAGGAGTAGAAAACTTGTTAGAGATGCTGCTGCATTACGACCAAGTACGCATTCATACTACTCTAAGTCAGGGTTCTTGTGGTCTGATATTATAGAATAAGGGTTTTCAAATCCACCATTATCTCTGTAGTTATTGTTTTATTTGGGTTCATCACTTTGTGGATAAATTCCCAACCGATCTCATCATATTTTCTTCCATGATTCTTTGAAATTCCTCGCTCTTTCTATTTCTCCATCTCTAGCTTCTTGTTTCTCGTTATCTTAGTGTGATGCCTATGTTTGTGTCCTTTATTGCTCTTGAACTTCTCTTTTATTTTCTCTCTTTGCATTTCTCCTCTTTGGAATGGTCCCTTTTATCACATAGTCGATGTTTTGCCTCATAGTGACTATTGTATACGTTAATTGCTTGAACAAAGCATAATTAATTGATTTCCTAGCCGTTATTACTTGTTTCTTAACAGCATATAAATTTGATGCTATTATTTGCTTAATAATATACAAAATATAAATTTTGTACATTGTCACCTCCGAGATTGTCACCTCCGAGAAACAATGAATCATATCGGTGTATAATATTATCGAGTGAACTCATCATATTATCTTCAACGACTCTTTAAAATTTTTGCTCTTTCTCTTGCACCTGGTCTTGATTCCCATTATATTAGTGTGCATGTGCGTTTGCATACCTGGACACTATTAGTTACTCAATGTATCCCATTTATAACGTCTATTTCCATTCAGTGAGCCCAAAATAATGGTTCTAAGCCTAAAAGTATTCTTTTTCCCCGTAACTACCTTCTTGTTAAAGCAATGACGTGATGCTTCTAACTTTCATCTAATGTATCCTAACTTTTTTTGTTTGTAATTTTGCAGGTTATCCACTTTCGCTCCTTGGAAAGGTCTGAAAGGATGAATTTTATTTACAACTGTGAGTTCAATAAAAGACAATCTTTTAATTCTAGAATGTAATTTTCTATGTTATGATTGGTATTATTGATCCACTTAACGCTGCTATTCAAATTTCACTAATTGTGAAGGTCAAACTTTGATTCATATGATGAAGTTGTTAAGAGAGTAGCGAACCAACTCGGAGTTGATGATCCGTCCAAACTATGGCTTACATTACACAATATCTACTCTCAGCGACCAAAAGCTCATCCTATCACATATCGAGGAGTAGAAAACTTGTTAGAGATGTTGCTGCATTACGACCAAGTATGGATTCATACAACTCTAACTCGGGTTTCATTTGATCTGGAATTATTGTATAAGGGTTATCAAATCCACCACTATCTCTGTAGTTACAGTTTTATTTGGGTTCATCACTTTGTGGATAAATTCCAAACCGATCTCATCATATTATCTTCCATGATTCTTTGAAATACCACGCTCTTTCTATTTCTCCTTCTCTTGCTCCTTGTTTCTCGTTATCTTGGTGTGATGCCTATGTTTGTGTGCTTTATTGCTCTTTGACTTCTCTTTTATCTTCTCTCTTTGAATTTTTCCTCCATGAAATGGTCCCTTTTCTCCATAGTCGATGTTGTACCTCGTAGTGACTACTGTATACATTAATTGCCTGAACAAAGCATAATTAATTGCTTTCCTAGCCCGTTTTATGAGAAACAAATAAAACGGGCTAGGAAAGCAATTAATTATGCTTTGTTCAGGCAATTAATGTATACAGTAGTCACTACGAGGTACAACATCGACTATGGAGTTTCTCTTGCACCTGGTCTTGATTCCCATTATCTTAGTGTCGATGTGCGTGTGCATACCTGGACACTATTTTACTCAATATACCCCATTTATCACATCTATTTCCTTTCAGTGACCCCAAAATAATGGTTCTAAGTCTAAAAGTATTCTTTTTCCCCGTAAGTACCTTCTTCTTAAAGCAACGATGTGATGCTTCTAACTTTCATCTAATATATCCTGACTTCTTTGGTTGTAATT
>NW_011628292.1:5065-10770 GCF_000512975.1 Sesamum indicum
AAAAAAATAATATTAATACTGTAGCTACTTACCTCCACCTCCAACGCCCTCGGCCCGCTCCAGCTGCCGTCCACTTTTTTCTTGCAGCACCTCTCCAATAATTCCATCTGCTTGGGGGGCTGGCCGAGCTTTGCTTCCTGTAGAAGAAAAAACATTTAGGATCTTATTCTATAAGGACTCCCGCTGAAAGTCGAATCTGGCCCAATACGTGTGGAGCTGGAGCCAGATCCAAATGCTGTTGGCCAGCCAGAGTGGCCTGACCAGGCTAGATAGGGCGACGGAAACTATCTTCCGAATTTACTTATCGGCCAACATGTGGAACACCCAAAACATCGACCATCATTACAGTCCCACCAGTAGGTCATCTACAATAATAAAATTAAACAAAATATAGTTAAATTTCATTAAATAAATAGATTATTATATAAAATCAAATTAATTTAAAATTGGTTACCTTCATGCTCTCAAACCACAAATGCTGGTACTCTTCCGGCACCTGCCTCAAATATGGGGACGGGTGGGGAAAGTGTCCCCGTCACGACTACATTGATGGGCTCGTGAAAGCGGCGATCAGATCTAAAAGGACATGCTATATTAGACATTTTCAATATAAAATAATACTAAAAAAATTGATAAACAAATTTACTTTGCGTCATCGAGGCTAATGTACTGGGCGCGCTTATGGTGGGGGAAGTGATAGTAGTGGTGGAGCAGCCGCCGGGGTGGCAGACTGTTGTATCATCTCATCAGCTGTCGGTACAGCTCTAGATGCTCCAGCATCATCTGGAGTCTGCGAGGCGGGGGACGGTGTGGTCGTGTCAGGTGGTGTGGGTTGTCGAAGAACTGCTTCCCCAACTTGGGAAGCATCCGACCTACTGGTGGAACTGTAATGATGAGTCGATGTTCTGGGTGTTCCACATGTTATCCGATAAGTAAATCTGGAAGATACTTTCCGTCGCCCTGTCCAGCCTGGTCAGGATTGGTAATATTGATCCACTTGACGCTGCTATTCAAATTTCACTAATTGTGAAGGTCAAAGCTTGATTCATATGATGAAGTTGCTAAGAGAGTAGCGAACCAACTCGGAGTCGATGATCCGTCCAAACTACGGCTGACATCACACAATATCTACTCTTAACGACCAAAAGCTTATCCTATAAGATATTGAGGAGTAGAAAACTTGTTAGAGATGCTGCTGCATTACGACCAAGTACGCATTCATACAACTCTAAGTCGGGGTTCATTTGATGAGGGTGTGAAACTAACAAAGCATTGACAAAGCATTACTTTCTTGCTTAGCTTTCTGATATTCTATACTTTGAAGTAGTGGATATACCTCTGCCAGAATTACAAGAGTTGAGAATCCTCAAACTAGCTTTCAGCTATGCGGTAAACTCTGAAGTGAGTATTCATTCATAAGTGGACTTTATGCTCCTATACAAGTGCATACATATGCAAGACTTGAAAATTTATTATATATTTAGCAAACACTAAATATCTCATTTGTTTTCCATATATAGCTGGAAACCCACAGTATTAGGTTGCCAAAAGAAAGCACTGTCGGTGACGTGCTTGAGCATCTCAAGGAGAAGGTAATATAGCTAACAAGTTATTACCGAAAGTGTGCGTGTGTGTGTTCATAGAATTCTAAGATTTGTCGTATAACATAGCATTATATGATTTTTAACTGTTGCAATGTTTACGTTAAACAGGTGAAACTTTCTCGTCCAAATGCAGAGCTCAAGTTGCTGGAAGTTTTATCGCACAAGATCTATAAGGTCTTGAATTATTGCATCTTCTTTTTGTTTCATTCATTAGTTTCGTAATATTAATATCAAAATAATATTCTTCTAAACTTTTACTTAATAATCCAACTTAAATAGTTAAATTTAATTTATTTTATGCCGAAAAATATTGTATGGGTTGACTACACACAAATTGGACATGTCGAAGATATGCACTCCGACATGGAAGTTTAGTCTCAGTACTTGTGAGGTTTTGTATTTTGGCCTTGTGCTCTTCACATAGTTAAATTTAATATTGTGCTTCCAAATGGATGTTAGAAATTCCTTGTGTCTAGCCTTCTATGCTTATTTTTTTAAGTTGCTGAAACTCTAAGTTCCTACAGATATTTCCTAATACTGATAAGATCGCAGCAATAAATGACAATCGTTGGACTTTACGAGCAGAGGAGGTCTGTTTCTATCTCTATACATATGTGTGTCTATGTATATAAATGCTTTCATTTTTCAGGTGGTACACATAAAAAAAAATATCTTGCTAGTTGCTTTCCATGTTAGTACTGTGTCTTTATAGGCTACGACACTTTTTCCTTTAAAATTGGCTTCCCCATATGTTCATCTTTAAAATCAACAATTTCTCCATTTTTATAATTTCTCATTGCAGATTCCAGAGGAAGAGAAATTTCTTGGCGCAAGTAAATGTTTGATTCATGTGTGTCACTTCATGCATGAGGATGCTCAAAATCAGACGGTAGTATTTTCAGTTCGTTACTTCATAGTTTTCCTCAGATATTTGTACTCATTCTACCTCTCTATTTCAACTGCAAGTGCATCTCTTTCATTTTCTTCCTTTTAAATCTTATATATTCATTTTGCTTCGGCAGCGAATTAAAACTCTTGGCGAGCCATTTTTATTGATGATAAATGATGGTGAAACTTTGTCTCATATCAAGGTTCGTGTGCAGAACAAGTTGCAAGTACGAGACGAGATGAGGTCGAAGGTATTCCAGGCCGATCCAAATTGTTACAATCACTTTAAATGAAGATGATGGTATGATACTTATGTTATGAGGCATGCTACAACTTCTACTTTCTGCTTGAATCTTCTCGATTTTATGTAGTGGAGATTTGCTTTTCTGTAGCATAGTCAAGCAGAATACTTGGAGGACTCAGATACTTTGTTCGATCATTTCCAGGTCTCACTCATTCTCTCACATAGACACACTCTGCGACAATATTTATATGCAGATGCGTTTAAATTTCATAATATGTATTGACTCTACAGAGAAGCAGTATTTGTGTTTCTTTGGAGCAATATCTTGGACTGGAACACGTTGACAATACCCCTAGAAAGCTCCTGCAGCAAATTCGGTAATCTATACCTTGTTTTATTTTCATTTTTTTTTACTAAATCTGATTGTTGCTCGGTGTTGATAATGTTGCTGAAAGTTTTGCAAATAGGTTTTTCAGCAAAGCTTTCGGCAAAATTATCAACATCGAGCAACAAAATCAAATTTATTAAAAAAATAAAAATAAAACACGGTATAGATGACCTAATTTGCTGCACGAGCCTTCTAGGGGTATTGTTAACGTGTTCCAATTCAAGATATTGCTCCCAAGAAGCAAAAATACTGCTTCTCTATAGAGTCAAAACATAGTATGAAATTTAAGCGCATCTGCATATAAATATTGTCACAGAGTGTGTCTGTGTGAGAGAGTGAGTGAGACCTGGAAATGGTCGAACAAAGTATCTAAGTCCTCCATGTATTCTACTTGACTATGTGACACAAAAGCAAATCTCCACTGCATAAAATTGAGAAGATTCAAGCTGAAAGTAGAAGATGTAGCATGCCTAACCACATAAGCATCATACCATCATCTTCATTTAAAGTTATTGTAACAATTAGGCTAGGGCTGGAATACCTTCTAAAATTCCTCATCTCGTAATTGCAACTTGTTCTGCACAAGAACCTTGATTCAAGAAAAAGTTTCACCATCATTGATCATCAATAAGAATGGTTCGCCAAGAGTTTTAATTTGCTGCCAGAAGCAGAATGAATATATAAGAATTAAAAGGAAGAAAATGAAAGAGATGCACTTGCAGTTGAAATACAGACGTAGAATGAGTACAAATATCTAAGGAAAACTATGAAGTAACGAACTGAAATACTACCGTCTGATTTTGAGCATCCTCATGCATGAAGTGACACACATGAATCAAACATTTACTTGGTCCAAGAAATTTCTCTTCCTCTAAAATCTGCAATGAGAAATTATAAAAGTGGAGAAATTATTGATATTTAAGATGAACATATGGGGAAGCCAATTTTATAGGAAAACGTGTCATAGCCTATCAAAGACACAGTACTAACATGGAAAACAATTAACAAGATATTTTTTGTTATGTGTATCACCTGAGAAATACAAGCATTTATATAATAGACTCACATATGTATAGAGATAGAAACAGACCTCCTCTACTCGTAAAGTCCAACGATTGTCATTTATTGCTGCAATCTTATCACTATTAGCATATATCTGTAGCAACTTGGAGTTTCAGCAACTTAAAAAAATAAGAATAGAAGGCTAGACATAAGGAATTTCTAACATCCATTTGGGAACACAATATACAATTTACTAAGTGAAGAGCACATGGGCAAAATACAAAAACCTAGCAAGTTCTGAGACTCAACTTCCAAGTCAAAGTGCATATCTCCGACACGTGCAATTTGTGTGTAGTCAACCCATACAAGATTTTTCAACATAAAATAAATTGAATTTAACTATTTCAGTTGGATTATTAAGTAAATGTTTAGAAAAATATTATTTTGACATTATTATTACGAAACTAATGAATGAAACAAAAAGAAGATGCAGTAATTCAGGACCTTATAAATCTTGTGCGATAATACTTCCAGCAACCTGAGCTCTGCATTTGGATGAGAAAGTTTCACTTGTTTAATGTAAACATTGCAAAAGTTAAAAATCATATACGCTATGTTAAGCGACAAATCTTAGAATTCTAGGAGCACACACGCAGACTCTCGGTAATAACTTGTCAGTTATATTACCTTCTCCTTGAGATGCTCAAGCACATCACCCACAATGCTTTCTTTTGGCAGCCTAATACTGTGAGTTTCCAGCTATATATGGAAAACAAATAAGATATTTAATGTTTGCTAAATATGTAATAAATTTGAAAGTCTTGCATATGTATGCACTTCTATAGGAGCATAATGTCTGATTATGAATGAATACTCACTTCAGAGTTTGCCGCATAGCTAAAAGCTAGTTCGAGGATTCTCAACTCTTGCAATTCTGGTAGAGGTATATCCACTATTTCAAAGTACAGAATACCAGAAAGCTGAACAAGAAAGTAATGCTTTGTTAGTTTCACACCCTCATCAAATGAACCCCGACTTATAGTTGTACGTACTTGTCCGTAATGCAGCAGCATCTCTAACAAGTTTTCTGCTCCTCGATATCTTATAGGATGAGCTTTTGGTCGCTGAGAGTACATATTGTGTGATGTGAGCCGTAGTTTGGATGGATCATTAACTCCGAGTTGGTTCGCTACTTTATTAACAACTTCATAATATGAATCAAGCTTTGACCTTCATAATTAGTGGAAGTTGAATAGCGGCGTTATGTGGATCAATATTACCAATCATAACATAGGAAATTACACTCTAGAATTAAAAGTCTATCTTCTATTGAACTCACAGTTGTATACAAAATTCATCCTTTTTAGGCCTTTCCCAGGAGCGAAAGTGGATAACCTGCAGAACAACAAACCAAAAAAGGCAGGATATATTAAATGAAAGTTAGAAGCATCACATCATTGTTTTAACAAGAAGGTAGTTACGGGGAAAAAGAATACTTTTAGACTTAGAACCATTATTTTGGGGTCACTGAAAGGAAATAGATGTTATAAATGGGGTACATTGAGTAACTAATAGTGTC
>NW_011628292.1:11937-18161 GCF_000512975.1 Sesamum indicum
TAAGCGAATAATTGCATCAGATATCCAAATACTTCAATAGGTAAAACCTTTTTATGAAACAAATAATATGGGCTAGGAAAGTAATTTAACTACACTATCTTTAGGTAGCTTATACAATAGTCAATATGCAGCACATCATTGACTATGTGATAAAAGGGACTATCTCAAGGAGGAGAAACACGTAGAGAAAAATAAAATATAAGTTTGAGAGCAAGCAAGAACACAATGTCTAATATGGCAGTGAAATAAATGGGCTGTTCATCTTAAGAGATTTGCAGCATAGGGTTCTTGCAATAGCAAGCTCCAATGTAGCAAATACGAGTCTAATCTATGTTAGCCCTCTTATTGCTATTTTTAAGTATAAAATTCAAGTAAAAATATAAGGATTCATTTTCTAGGCGCGAGATATTGGATAAGTGTAAACTCGAGAAAGCTAGAGATATGGTTTTCATTCATATGCAAAGCTATTATATGCAGTCTAAAATTATAAATAACTATTAATATTACACTATAAAGGGAACCTATAGAAGAGAATTGGATTGAGAAGGAACTATTTGAAGGAATAACAAGGACAAAATCTAGTAGAGTTATACTCTCATTAAAAATAACTAAAAGTTGAATGTGACAAGGAAGTAGGCACATGCATGCTCATCTGCACCTAGGTTCGGATGGAGGAACGTATAAAGTGAGTTTTCACATAAATGTGCATCCGCATCTATGTTGGGAGAGAGGAAGACATGAAGTGAGCTTGACATAAATGCTTATCCGC
This sequence comes from Sesamum indicum, assembly GCF_000512975.1. Classification (NCBI taxonomy): domain Eukaryota; kingdom Viridiplantae; phylum Streptophyta; class Magnoliopsida; order Lamiales; family Pedaliaceae; genus Sesamum; species Sesamum indicum. The sequence continues at coordinate 12,707 of NW_011628292.1, forward strand.
ATCTAGGTCTGGAGGGAGGAACCTGAGCTTCTCGTAAATGCTCATCTGGATCTAGGTTTGGAAGGAGGAAGACATGGAGTAAGTGTGACGTGCATGCTCATCCGCATCTAAGTTCAGGGGGAGGAAGGTGAGAAAAAAGTTAGCTTGTCTTGCAATGTAATCCGTGTCTAGGTCTAGATGGTGGAAATTGAAAAACAAGTATGACGTACGTGCTCACTCGCGTCTAACTCCAGAGGGAGGAAATTGCAAAAGTAGTGAGCATGATGTGAATGCTCTCCCATGTTTAGGTTTGGAGGGAATAAGGTTGAGAAAGAAGTCAGCTTGACTTGCATGCTCATCCATGTCTAGGTACGGAGGGAGGAAAGTACGAGAGGTTTCATATTTCTCAAAATTCGAATAACAAAAAATTGCATGAAAGTTGAAAGTTGTACATGGTTTTCAGTCTCATAAAATGGAACCTCCTTCAAAATATTTTTTGGTTCAAGGTTAGAGAATAACTAGGAAACACCCAACATATTTAAAATATTCCTACAAAACAAGCAACCAGGGGGAAAATAAGAAGAGGATTGGACATCTTCAGAGTGATGTGTTTACATTAAAGAAAAGCTAAAATATGAAGAACTGCTAGTTGTGAAAGAGGCAATTTCGAAAAACATTAATGAGCTATCGAAATAAACTATATGCTGAAAAGGTCCAACTTAGACCAATATGGATTATGTTTGATACTTTAGGAAAAGATATTCCCACAATCCAGCAACACCATCAACATAAAAATGAAATATGACATGTGAAACATATATCTTGTAACTACAATATAGTGATTCTAGCTAAGATGCAAATGCATATAGATAAATATTACTAATTAATATGAACACAATATTTATGAAAATGTACTTAAAGGCTATGTTGGTATTCAAGGAAAGATGGAATATCCTGGCAACGAAATAGTTTCATTGTTTTAGCAAGCTGTGACTTTTGATACCAGATAATGTCCCATTCTCTAGCTGCAATAGAAGAAACCAGAAAGTTATCAAAATACAATCTTTGTCCTGACAAGATGCTTGTGCTTGTGATTTTTATATACCTGGTTAAATGCAAATGTAAGTCCCGTGTCAATGTACGCACACGACTGTGTGCTCAAACTTTATCTCTTGAGAAGCAAAGAACTCAAGATATCTTCACCATTTAAAATATATTTGGGCATTTTGTTTTAAGATATCTTCACCATTTAAACTCTATATGTGAGTAGCAATTTTTTAGTCCTTGCAAAGAAATTGCATGTAACATGAGTTATATTCATCTCCATGACATTTGACAGATGCAATAATAGCTCCATCTAATGAAAACAGTTGCATGTGGGTTTCATTTTAAGTTGCAGCTAACAAAATTCTATTAGGATTCAGAGATTTAATAAGACCAATGATATAAAGAAAGGCCTTCAAAGCTCATTTACTACATAAATTTGGAATTATCATGAATTACCTGTGCACGCTCTATTTATCAGCATTGGGATTGTTACTTGATAACCTCTTTAAATGGCTTACCTACAATCATATAACAATCTGAAATGTTCATACAATCATATGGCTGACAATCAAAATGTTAAGTGTCTTTTAGTACCCGTGTAAGTTACTCCGAAGTGGAAACGGTGTCGATCAAGATCAAAAGCAGAGCCAATCAACAAACTCTAACCACGCCTTCCACATATGTTTCTATCTGCAAGTTTCCTCTTTTTTTTAATACTTATATAACTTTAGTTTTACAGACATTTTATACAAATGGGATGATAACTTTAGTACAGACATTTTATACAAATGGGATGATTATACAATCGTTCATTAAAATTTGAGGTAATGATACATAAACTGTCTGTAGTTTGAAAAATTACATTTAGTAACAATACCTTTTATTTTCATTCAATAATTTAATCCCTCTATTAGTTAAAATTCATAGAATATTCTTATATATTAGTAAAAGATATTGGAATGGAAAACTCTATTTATCTGCAAATGATTTATCACTTATTGCAGGTCAAACAAATTTTTCCTAGCAAAACAACCTTTATAACGGTGAAAATATATCTCCTCAAATGCATTAGCGTGCGTGAAGATGTATAAGAGCAGGTTAAATAGAAAAAAAATATTTGACCTACAATACATCAGTAATAAGTCAATCAAAGGCAAAATCTGGATTTTCATTTAATTTTGTTTTGCTAATATCAGCACATTTGGTGAATTTTCACTACTGGGAAAAACTATTTGTTAGATGAATATAAAATTAGTAGTACTAGATGTAATTTTTCAAATGACATAAAGTTTATGTATAATTATACCAAACTTAAAGAAAAGGCGGTCTAATTATCCCTAAATAAATACATATTTAATAATATAATGTAAAATATATTAGAATTGCGTTCAATGAATATCTTATTTTTTGAATTCTATAAAATAATCTGATATTTAACTTATATATTTACTAAAGTTATGATTAATAAATGATTTAGTATTTTTTTTATGTTGTTCTATACATTGAGATATAATACTACTTGTTCTTCTCTTTCATTTTACATAATTAACAAAATAATAATTTAAATTGCTGTAGCGGTATCTTAATTATTTCATAATCAGTTTGGTTTTATTTTTACAAAAATATCTTTTCAATACATATATATTTATATTATTAAACAATTTTGTTATATAATTAATTTAGAACTAAAAACATTTGGAAGATAATCTTCTTTATAGTAATGAAAAATTCCAAGAAATACTGAATATTTTTATATGTTTTATACTTTATTAATGAAATATGTAAATTAGCAAGTTATGTTTAAATATTTACATTAATTAATTTGTATCTTTACACATCTTTGCTAACTAAACTAATCTATTTTGTATAATTGGCATATGTAAGAAGTTTTTAAAATTTTATACTTTGTAATAATCGATTAGTAAAAATATTTAAATATTATTATACATTCAATTTGATAATTTATAATTGCCATTATACTTTCATAATTTATTAACCACTTTTGATTAAAAAAAATGTATATATACAATATTTTATGATTAAACATCGGTAATTCTTTCTTTTGTTTGTGTAATATGTTTAATAAATATTGTTAAATACATTAATGTTTTAAAGTTATCTTCCCAATCAAAATTTTAAATTTTCTTAATAAATAACATTGAGTTCGAACTTAGTTTTTCCTTTTCATGTTATGTCAAGCCTTAACTTGAGTTTCAATCTTAAAATTTTGTCGAACTTATACCCTTACAATTACCCAAAAGAAAATAGAAAATAAAAAGCCAATGCTATATATTACCCAACACGACTCGAACTATATTTTCTATTATAATTCTCGTTGCATCTTCTATTTTATTTCATATATACATATCACGTGTATAAAAATTATGTTATTAATTTTATCTAGGGAAAAGATTTTATGCACGTCCAAATATATATGTGAAACTAAATAGAAGATGCAATAGGAGTAGAAAATCCAATGTGAACACAATCATGAAAAACCGCATAATGATGTGGCAAAAGTGATAAAAATTATAATTAAGAAGCAAGAGATGTTTATGGTGTAGGAATCCTCTAGGAGTGTCAATGGCCGATTAGGACGATGACTTTTATTCTGACGCTTTCCCTATAGCAAGAAATGCTGGAAGTACACTGGTGCAAGAAATTCTCTGGCAATCTCTTCCTATCAATCATCTTCTATTTTACCTAATACGAACATAGTACAAGTATGGGAAAATAACATTTTTCTTCCCATAAAATGAAGCCGTCCACTTTTGGTCCCATTGGTTATGGGACTATCACTTTTGGTTACTAACTTTCAAAATTTAGCACTTTTAGTCTCATGACACATTTTTATTAGATAATTAACGAAAAACACTACGTGATAGTTCAGTGCATGTGAACAAAAGTGCTGTATTTTTAAATTCAGAATAAAGTGAGAGTCATGTAACCAAGGGACCAAAAGTGTAAAGGCCCAACGACCACGTGTTTTCGTTAAAATATCTAATAGAAAGGTGTAATGAGACCAAAAGTGTTACTTTTCATAAGTTACAGGGACAAAAGTGAGAATTCCATAACCAGTGGGACAAAAAGTAGAAAGACCTTAAATTACGATACGAAAAATATTATTTTCCCAACATAGTACAACTTTAATTACATTATGGATATTTAAGGAATAGTAGAATGTTAAATGGTTAAAATTACTAACTTACTGGACGAAACATGCTACTTTCCCGACACAGTACAAGTAACAACAAGAATAACCACAACAACAACTATGTAAAAGAAATGTCAATATAATTTACCTTTAAAATCATGTACATATTAGCTTCTGCTTTTTTTTTCTTATTTAGTTCTTTCTCTTTTTTCTCCCTCTTCAACCTCTCCTACACGAGCAAAAAATTTTACTAATGCGAAATATATAGAAAAAGGATAACAGGGTGTTTGGCTAAGCTTATGAGCACATGATCGAAACATTTTATAAGATGTTTAGAACACTATAAGCTCTTGAGAACCATTTAGTAATTCTTTTTTTTTTTTTTCTTGAAGAGCACATGAGATCCTAAGTAAGATATTTTGGATCTTATAAGCTCTTTAAGAAAAGGTTAAGTTCACCTATCTTGTTTTTAAAGTATCTTATAAGTTCTTCAAATAATATCCAAAAAACAAAAACACACTCATAATTTTGTTAATATTTCAGTTTTAACCTTCATATGATTCACATCCGGCCACAACAAAATTATCTATTTGTATAATTTTAAATTCTAAGAGTTTGATGAATTTTTTGGTTACTATTACGATATAAAAAGCTTAGGGTAAATTATATTTTACTATTCGAACTACGCCCATTTTTACGCTTCGCCATAGAAATTTTTTTTGGTGTCAACTTATCATAAAAACTTTGCGAAATTAGTACTTTGCCATATATGATCATCGTTTTGTTGATTTTATGCCGGAAGAACATTGCATGTTGTATATATGTGAAAAATATCACATCACATAATCCTTAAACATCACATGCGCCTTGCATGTGATGTTTTTTTCGCTAAAAAACTTGGTTGAGAAATAGTTATAAATGGCAAAGTGTAAAATTTTGTAAAGTTAAGATGGTAAGTTGACACAAAAAAAGTTTAGATGCCAATGTATAAAAACGGTCATAGTGCGGATGACAAAATATAATTAATCCAAAAGCTTATTATGTCTAACACTGTAATGTCATAAAAGCTCAAGCATCATATGTATCCAAATAATTTAAGAACTTATTTTTAGAATAAGAATAAATGTAGCACCCCCTTTGCTACAAGGGCTATACCGACCTGCCTTGGTATAGCGCGTGGACCTATTCTTCAACAGTCAGACACCCTCAAAGTCTATTCCTGAAAGAAAATGTCAGCAGGGGAATGAGCCTGCCACTCAGTAAGCAAATAACCAG
>NW_011628293.1:0-1298 GCF_000512975.1 Sesamum indicum
CTAAAAATTCCTTAAACAAAACTTCATTACACTAGAAAAAAAAAAGGCGGAATTTGGGGCGGGTTTAGGAACAATTTTTTTTTTTCTTTTGTATCTGGAATGGTTTTCAAGATACCAAACTAATTGGGAGCGGTTTTTTGAACGATTTTGGGACGGTTGGACATCCATCCTTATAAATGGTGTTACAAATACTTAGGAATAGTTCATGCAAGACCATTCCTATTTGGGACGGAATCCGTAATATTATATGAAAAATCCTTCCTAGTATTAAATTTATCAAAAAAAATATTTTTTTAATTGAAACGATTTTGACGAAATTTGGAACAGTTACTGTATTTCTGTTGGGTTACTTTTGCAATGATTTTTGGAATCCTCGTGCTTGAATTTTAAAACTGTTTTTTTTTTTTTTTTTGTTTTGGTGATAAATATAGGAACGATCTTTGAATGATTTTTTTGTCGATCTTTGCAATAGTTTTAGGCATGGGTATATTTTTGTTTGGAACAGTCTTCTGTAACGGTTTTAGGAAAGGTCAGTCTTATTTAGGAGCACGTATATAAAATTATTTTAATATTGGTATTAGGAATAGTCTGTCTTAGTTTGGAACACATACTTAAAACTGAAGTAGCAATGGTATTAAGAATGGTCAACCACTATTTAGGAACACTTGTTTGAAATGGTTATAGCAATGGTATTTGGAATAGTCAATGCAGGTAGGAACACGTGTTTAGAACTGCTTTAGTAATGGTATTTGGAACGGACATTTACTTAGATTTGTAAGTCATTTCAATTTTTATAATTTATTTATATTTTATAATTTATTCATATATTTAATAAAAAATTTAATAAATAAATAAATTTATATTTTAATAAATTTAAATATACAATTAAATTAATTTAATACATTTTTAACTAATTATATTTATGAATTTAATTAATTTAATAAATATGAAATAATGGAATGTAATAAACATTATGAAACATGAACAATCAAGGAAAAATATTTTATTAATATGAAAAATTACCTAATTACGTAGTTAGTGACATCCATATCGTCCTAGTTTGAGGCTGGGGGTTGTGTCGGAAGCGGTGCTGCGGTCGAGGAGGAGGCCGCATCTCCCTCATTATTGCCATCATCGTCTCGAGACGGCCGATGTGGTCCTTCATAGCCGGGTTTGGCGGTGGTGGTGGCAATGGCTGTGTCGGCAGGGGTGGCGATGGTGATGTGAAGGTCCGGTTGTAGACGTGGGCCTCAAAACCAAGGCCAAATACTTGGCCTTTGTTCCTGCCCCGACTGTCG
>NW_011628293.1:4086-8475 GCF_000512975.1 Sesamum indicum
AGGAGGAGGCCCGCACCTCCCTCATCATTGCCATCATCGTCTCGAAACGAGACGGCCGATCCTTCATAGCCGGGTTTGGCGGTGGTGGTGGCAATGGCTGTGTCGGCAGGGGTGGCGATGGTGATGTGAAGGTCCGGTTTCGCCCTCCACGACTCGTGAGATTGGGAAACGGTAAACAAATTTCTTTGTTCACAACAATGGTGCAGCTTTTCTCTATCCCAAATGTGCCACGACTCGTGAGACCACACTTGCGTATCGGTACCTTGCTCACCGCATTGGTTTGGATGGAAGCTTGGACGGATCAAAACTATTTCGATCCAAGTCCATTATGGGCCCAATATTTAACTTGGTCCAACCAAGTTAAAGGTAATATTGATTTTTAAATGGAGACCTCATCACATAATAGCATTGCATGCATAAATATTAAATATTTAATGTATTAAGTAAACGCATCGCATGCAATGTAACCTAGTATACCCCAGTTGAATGATTATGAGCCCAACCTATACGACTCAATGAGCTTGCAGTGAGTCCAAGATTGAGTCTTGCAGTGAGTCCAAGGACTGTCTAAAGTGGCCTATGCTATTACAATAGTGATTTACCCATCAACATATGTGTGGGCCTTGAAACTCCTTCCTCCTTCGCAGACCTTCATCTCCATGGGTTTGCTTTAACATTGAAATTGTAATACCTGATCGAAAAACTTATCCTACTCTCAGTACAATTGAAATAAGAAACCCTGATTAGAAGTCAAGGGAATACATAGTGGACAAGAGAGAAAGCCTTATTAGAAAAATATTATTTTTTATTCTTAAAAATAATTTTTTATTTTGCAAATTGTCCACAAAATTAGCTGGTCAACTATTTTTACAAATTACTATCGGTAATTTTCTAATATTTGTAATTTTTTATCGGTAAAATACAATGATGACCTACAATCTGTGCGGTTGGGCCTAAAATACACAATATTTTTTAAAAATCGCTGAACTGTCAATCATAATTATTGTCTTCTTCAATCTTATAATCCTCGTCAAATAGAGATAAATTAAGAAGAATGGAAGAAGATAGTGAGATTAAATGGAAAGAGAGGAACACATATAGGAAATATTAAAATGGTCTTTGAAATGGCTATTGGAACACATATTTAGCTGTTAAAAAAATAGCTATTAATTTAGATTTTGCAACTGTCACTGGGACGGTTTATTAATTTAGATTTTGCAACTGTCACTGGGACGGTTTAGGATTTTTTTTACCATTGAATTATAGTGGTTGTAGTTCATCTGGAACAGTCTCAGTAATACACCAAAAAAAAAACAGTTCCAATTTGTAGGGGGTTTTTGAATGGTATTTGAAACACATTATTGCTTAAGTAAAACTCATAACTTGAAACAGTTTTTTCGCATAATTAATTGTGTACTAAAACTGTTCTAAATTGTATCTTATTTTAAAATACATTTTCTAACTATTATCTTTTACATATCTATTTTCACACATATAGGAACGGCCGTTGCGAGACCATCCCTAATTCTAATATTGTGTTTTAAACACAGTTCCAACCATTAACCGTTACTATGTTGGAATGGTCTTTAGAACGGATCTTGTAACTGTTTTCTTGGAACACATTTTGAAACGGTTTGGCTGTTCCAAAATTATAACCTAAAAAATATGGATCATGACGTCATCTATTAATATCCGTTCTTTATGTGTTCCAAAGCTCGTTCGATATTGGAACGATTTGCTTGTCCGTGCCAAATTTCGTCTTTTTTTTTTATAGTATTAGGAGGGTAAATGTAATAACCTATCTAACAAGGATGTAATATAATTATACTAAACTTCAAGGGTGTGAATGTAATTCACCTAATATATAATATAATCCCCTCAATATTTAATGGACAAAAATGGCTATTTTAGCAAAAAACTTAAAATATTGTATTTAAGTACAAAGTATGTGACATCGTAATAATTAACCCCCTCAATATTTTAGAATATTACAATTAGGTTCAAAGGACATTTTCGTCTGAAAAGTTGGTCAAATCATAGTCAATTTTTTTATCAGGGGTATTTTGAGAATAACATGTGATAATTTCACCAGAACCCTACAGGTGGAGTTAAATGGAAGACGGAACAAAGCTCAAGGAGGGTAAATGTAATTTTTCATCTAACATGAATGTATTTGTAATTATGTCAAATTTTAGAGGATGTTGATGTAATTTATCAAAAAACTATTATTATGAAGTGAATTGTTAAATTATGAGATTGCAAAATTAAAGTGACCTCAAAAAATAAAAAAAAATAAAAGCACTGCAAAATTAAAAACAAAAAAATTAACTAACTGCATTGAAGCCAAAATTTACTGTTTGCAATAGCTATACACAAATATGCAATTTACATCTCAAAAGAACTGTCAATGTTTGCAATTGCCAAAAACATTGCAGATTTTCCAAAAAAACTAATTACAGAACCAAATTCAAAACTATTTTCCCCCCATTTTGGGAATGAGCCAAAACACACTCGATATTTGCCTACTTATTTGTGTGAATTTTTTACACCTTATTTGTGTGAATTTTTTATTTTGAGTTTTCTATATATAATATATATATAAATATAATTAAAAGAGATATGTTTTGAAAATAAATAGTGATTTTTATTTTTAAAAAAATACAACATTTATATATATAAATATATATAAAAGAAACATGGTTTGATAGTAAACAATGATTTTTGTCTCTTAAAACACAACATCAAACATACAACACTTATTTAAATTATATCTAAAAACAAATATAGTCCTCGTGGCTCAGTATTTCTATAATAAATATTTTTTTATATTTTAAAATATATTATCAATAAAAATAATATATATATAATCTTAATTGGGTAGTTACATTAATAGAAAATTTGAAAAATTGAATAAATTCATTATCTTACTAGTCATTTCATTTCTAAAAAAAATATAGTCGATGCTAAAATCGTTACTTGGTGTTTAAAGTAGGCTTGTCAATGGGTAGGATCTTACTCTACCCAAACCAAACCCAAGCTCAAATAGATTAATTTATACACAAATCCTACCCAACTTATTGAACCCAACTCAAGACCCAATCAAAACTCGATTTTTTTTGGATAGGATCAGGCTCAGACCGCTACCATTTTTTTTCCTCCGACCCAATTTTCTACAAATCGTGCTAACTAAATTACATTTCTTTCTTTTTATTTTTATTTTAACTCATAATTTATCAATAAATTCAGAATTACTGAAATCTATTCATAAATAACTTTTTTTCGATAAAAATTTTTAATATATGGAACTAAAAGTATAATTTTTCCACATATTTTATTAATGTAAACTGACTTTTGGAGAAACCATTATTTAGAAGTGTATTTATTTTTGAAAAAAAAATATAAATTTAATTCAGTGAATTAGGGAGTGATATTTTGATCACGCACAAATTATTTTTGGTGGTAGCGGAAATTGATGATAAAATGCTTAAAATTTGCAACCATTAGGTCATGTGATGCATAAAATTTGCATTGTCACGTGACGCAGTTTTGGCGAACATATGCTTACAAACCCTTCCTAACATCTATATATGAGTTCAGTTGCATGATAGGATTGCTCTTCTCTCGGACTTGGACTTCGATCGCATTGCCAGATCCCTGGATGAACTCGAACAAAATCGTGCTTTCAACTAGCACCTAGTAGCCTATCAGAAAGTTTCTCCATCGAGCAGTCATAGCAAAGATGCCAAGATTCCTGTCTGTTACTTTAACTGGCCAATCCCTCCCTTGCCCATCCACCAGTGTTATTTTCCTATGCGTTGCTATTCCATATGCCTATCGCGAAATGTTTCGGGGTCGACTGTGTCGTGAGTTATCGCGATTGTGGCAGCAGCAACAACAGCTTGAAGCTTGAAGACGATGACCCAAGCTAGTCGGCAGCCACGCCGGCAAGGTAGTTAGATGGTAGTTAGCTTCGTCTTCTTATATAATGCTCTTTCTCTGCCTCTAATTTCTTCTTGAATTGAGTTGAATGGGAAGATTAGTTCACTCACCAAAATATCTGAGATGGCCACAATTATTTTCTCTCCAAGTTCTGTAGTCCTTCATGGTATCAGAGCTTTCAATGGAAGGTCCCTGCATACCCATGTTCATAAACTAACATGTGAAACGGATCGAGCCAATCTCAGCAATGGCGGAGACATCAACTCCCACTGTGACTAGACAGCCCTACCTGAAGCACTGCAACTCCATGGATTAGATATCCTGGAATGGTGCTGGTGAGTGCTCCTCTCAACGGAAATAACTATTTGAATTGGAGTTTTCGAGTTAAGCCTGCATTATGAGCTAAGATGAAATTAGGTTTCATTGATGGAACCTCTGCGAAACCAAGTG
>NW_011628293.1:8963-18046 GCF_000512975.1 Sesamum indicum
CCTTAGTTCATTTGCCTGACAGTACTACTCAATCAGTCACACAGACTGTGCACTCAATGTCGTGTTGTTAGTACCTTCCTTTAAAGTTTAATTTGTTATCAGTTCCTAAGCTTTGTTCATCCTCATCTATTGAAGTGTGGTTTTGTTCATCTCATTGCATTTTTCAGAATCAGAAGACTAAAAGGGCTCTAGCCGTAGGAACATAGTTGGGCAATTTTGTATTTCTTAGACAAATCTTCATTCGGTTCCACTATCATTGATTCATACATCAAGCTAAAAAAATACTTGCTTTACATCTCAAATTTGTAACAAAATGTTATGGCACAGAAGGTTGGGACATCCATTCTGATCCGGCTCGAATTCAGCGATCCCTATATACGAAATCGTCACAGATAGCTAACTCCTCCAAGATCAGATTTTGGGTTTCCTGAGAATAAGACAAGAACAATGAGCTCGTCGGGCACGTCCCCGACAATGACCCTCCGACGCTCAACTTAGGTTGATCGAGAGAAGAGTAAGCGATCACGAAGTTCGATCTCAATAAATGCAGAACAGTTACCTTTAATTACGGCGTTTCGGGTCTATTTATAGAGCACAGCTGGATACTGTTGACTGGGCCACGTAGCTTTATCCTATTGGCTCGCATCCAGATCGGACGGCTGTGATTGTCCGGGTCTTCAAGGCTGTTATTTGGACCGGGTCGGGTCCTTTGCTACCCGTTCGACAAAAGAGGTGCGGATCCTCTAGCGAAAGGACATTAATACCCTTAATGAAGGGTGTTTTTGTCATTTCCTAGCATATTGCTGCAGATACCCATCATTACTCCCTCACTTATTCAAAGTGCAATTTATTGCTTTTGAAAAAGTAGAACGGTCGCATCCATCGATCTCGCACTTCCGGCGGACACGTGGCATCATCCGGTGACCTTGTCTGTGGCGCGCTTCCCCAGAAAAGTGAACCTATAAATACACCATTCATTCAAACATTTTCCCCCGCCCCACACATAAGCTTTAGCGACCAGTGCTTATAACTTCGAGTTCGCGTTCGATCTGCAGCTTCCAGAGCCATCCTGTTCTAAGGTACGATGTCTTCCAGCTTTAGTTCAAATTCTGGTTTGAGCTCTGGCTCTGGGTCGTCTGCGACCCTTCTGGGTCTGCTCATGGTTCCTTTTCTACCTCTCCAAAAAGGAACAAAAAGTTCTAGATTTCCAAAACTCTTGATAAACAAGCTGGGCCTTCTACCCTTGAAAAATTCCAAGATAGGCTCGCTAGGAATCCTTGGGAAGTTGTAGTCAGTAGTGTCAGAACCCCTATTCGCAAGATTAGGGAAAAATATTACATACCCCCTGAGTACGAGATTATCATTTGTAGGGCTTTCGATTGCATGCACCGTCCTCCCCATGGTTTCTGTGCCTTTTTTATCAAACATCTTGACGTCGGGTTGAGGTTCCCTTTAGCTCCTCCTCTATCCGCAATTTTGAATAAACTGGAGATATGCCCTATGCAGATTTCTCCCAACTCTATTACTCATATTGTTATTTTTGTCGTAATAATGCAATATTTGGGTGTTGAACCCAGTTTTGATAACTTCTGGAGTTTATACTCTTTCACCACTTCCAAACGATCAGGTGATAAGGGTTTCTTCTACCGTTCTGCCAAGCCTGACTGTAGATATTTGAGTACTTTAAAATCGAACGTAGGGGCCTGGTTAGAATTGTTCGACCACCATCCCGTATTTGGCCTTTTAAAATGGAATGGAGTAAATATAAACATGTTCCCAAGACAAGTGGAGGGGGGCTGGAGGGCGATCAAATAAATAGTTTAACCTCTTATAAGTACGACCTCAAGAAGCTTCTCACTGAGAAGGTTTTGCGACAGTTTGGGCTGTCTCCAGTGCCCCTCCACGTCGAAGAGTCTTTAGGTGATCTCTTTTTCTCGTACGACGCATTACCTTATCATTATGTTTGAGTTCACTTACATACCTCTGTTTTGCAGATAGTATAATCATGAGCTCTCGTTACGCTCTAAGGCTGAAGGCGGCCGAAAATAAGATGAAGGCCAAGGGGAAGCAGGTCACACCTCCTGCAGATCCCCCTTCGAGCTCACCTATACAAGCCCCTTTGCGAGCCCCTGTGCCTGCGAGCCTTGCTGACCATCATCCTATTCAGGTCAACAGCGAGGAGACCCCCCCTCTTCCTCTGCACGGATACAACTCTTCTGACTTAGAACTGAATCTCGACGATCTGAGCGGCGATCAGGGGGTGAACCTGAGAAGCACGATCGCGATAGTGGAGAAAAGAAAAAACAGAAGCGGGCTTCACACAAGCACGGGCATGGGGATGAGGCGATAGATAAAGAGCCAACAGAACCTTCTTGGTCTTCGAATCCCTCAAAGTCCCATCAATCCAAATCATTGAGCAGGATGGCCAAGGAAGCTGCAGTTAAGGCCGAACAAGCAGATGAGCGCGAAAGGTTTCTGCGGTTAGAACAACTTGCCTGTTGCTGGGAAGAGACCAGGAAGGCACTGAGAGGCGATCAGCCCCATCCGTCTGAACAGAAGGGAGATCGGATGGCTCCAAGGGGAACAACTCTTCTAGTTCTGTCCTTTTGTCAAAAGCAGGAGGGGATTCCTTCGAGCTGTACGACTCTTTCTCCTCTCTCCGCGATCAGAGCTCCTTAGTAGCAAACAATCCCGTCAGGGTCAAGGAATATGGGGTTCATGCTCAGCAACAGGTAATCTCATATTTTTTACTGCAGTTTTGGTATTCGACTCTAAACAATTTTGATCAATATTGCAGGCATTGACGTTCTTCCGGAGCCTATCCATGAAATGCACGACCTATCGCAAAAACCACATTTTATCCGATAGGAAGGTGAAGGAGCTCCAAGCACAACTGGCTGATAGGGATAGAATGGATCGAGCTCATGTGGAGGAGATGCAGACTTTGCTCGAGAAACTCTGGGTTTTGGAAGGGCGAGCTTGCAGCTGCTAACAAAGACAAGGAGGTCGCCCTATCAGAAGGTCGGAAAGAAGGGTTTGAGGCTGGCAAGGAGGTCAGGCTGGTCGAGGGCCATAAGAAGGGATTTGATGAAGGCCAGGCCGGTCGCATTTCACTGGAAGAGCATCACCAGATTTTAGCGAGCTCCCGTATGGCTGTTGTCTGCGACTTCTTGAAGACGGACGCTTTCAAGACTGCTGTTGAGATCAAGTCTGCTGACTCTTTCACCAAGGGCTATAAGACGTGTGAGGCTCAAATTGAGAAACTTGGTGGATTTCAAGAGTCTTTTAATCGCAGTCAAATGGATATCACGCTCGATGGCGACCTTTAACCCTATCCTGATGAACCCGATCTCGAGGAGGATAAGTTTGCAGCTTTGAGGGAGGAGCTAGAAGCCGACGACTGATGTGATTAGGGGCTTGGTTCATTTAGACAATTCTTATTGATACACTTGTCAATGACATACTTGTAATTTTTTTACGGCTGGGTTTTTAGGGCATGATTTTTTGATGTTGTCCTGTATATGATGCTTCATTAATGAAAGAATAGATCTTTTGACAGCTCGTGTATTGATGCCTTTAACTTCTCATCGTTCTTCCTCGGGTACTCTTTTTTCTCAGATAGTGTGTGTTCTTGTTGAACGCCTCTTTTTCAGATCGCACTGCAAGCTGCGTCTTTTTCAGATCGTAGTTTGTTGAACGCCTCTTTTTCAGTTGGCGTGTGAAGTGCATCTTTTTCAAATCACACTGCAGTTTGCGTCTTTTCAGATTGCAGTTTGTTGAACGCCTCTTTTTCAGTTGGCGTGTGGCGTTTTGAAGAATTCGGCAATTGGTAATACCAAGCATAAGATAAGCATAATTTTTGAATCAATGTAACACGAAAAGACAAATTGGCTTTTTGGAATTTCTCAAAAGGGATTACAAAAAGGGATTACACTTTGTACAAGTCCTTTCAGATATTATCATATGTATTAATGACTGTTTCTAATACAAAAAATGCGACCTTCCTAACCTTGGATGTGAACTTTCCAACTCACTCCATTAATGTGATCTTCGTATTTGGTGGCCTTTCACAGGCTCCTTTAGGTGTCCTCGAACGGTCGATTGGCCTTTCACAGGCACCAGAAATGCGACCTCTCCGCAGTTGATGCCTTTCACAGGCACCAGAAATGCGATCTCTCCGCAGTTGATGGCCGTTGTAGGATCGTTCTGTTAGTCACCTCCGTCTGCCCATTGGCCTGCGGATTTGCGACCGCCGTGAAGTGTTGTTCGATCTTGAGCTCCTTGCTATTCTGTAATCTTTCTTCCTTGAAATTAGGTGCCATTATCAGAAATTAGAATTCTGGGTATTCCGAACCTGCAGATGATGTTCTTCCAAATAAAGTTAATGACTTCTCTCTCGGATATCTTGGCCACGGCCTCCGCTTGGACCCACTTGGAGAAGTATTCAACCGCTACAATGATGAATTTCTTTTGAGCTTGTGCAGGGGGGAAAGGTCCCACGATGTCTATTACCCACTGGTCGAACGGACAAGCTATTTTGATCGGCTCCATTGAGGTTGTTGGTTGTTGTATCAGGGATGCATATTTCTGGCAGCTTTCGCACTTCTTCACCAGCTCCTTGGAATCTTTGACCAATGTGGGCCAGAAATACCCCTGTCGTATGATCTCCTGAGCCAGCGATCTCGCACCTGAATGGTTCCCACAGCTCCCTTCGTGGATTTCGCGCATCACGTACAAGGCTCTCTCCTCGTCTAAGCATTTTAGGAGAGACCCATCCAGTGTTCGCTTGTACAGTTGCCCCGAAAACATAGTGAATCGTGTAGCTCGAAATTTCACTCTTTTCGCCGCGACGGGATCGGTAGGCAAGATGTTGTTCACCAAGTATTTAATGATTTCATCCTTCCACGACCCGACTTCGGAGATTACTTGCACCTCCATTCTGCTCGCTAGGGCTGATCGCTCACGCACCAACACTGTTATTCTGCAATCTCTAATCCCATCCATTGTGGCCCCAAATTTGGATAAGGCATCCGCTTTGTCGTTTTCTGTTCTAGGCACCTGTAAAATAGAACATTTGTCAAATTTGCTCATTAATTTTTGTACGATCTCCTTGTAAGATGTCATCATCCTTTCCCTAGTTTCGTACGTTCCTTCAATTTGCAATGCAATTAATTGGGAATCTGTGAAAACCTCCAGGTCTCTGGCCCCTACTTCATATGCAAGTTCTAATTCCAAGATGAGTGCTTCATATTTTGCCTCATTATTGGTTAAAGGAAAAGACAAGCGAGCTGCCACCTCGATCTCTACTCCGTTGGGCCCTTGAATCAATATGCCCGCTCCTCCATTGTTGGCATTTGAGGAACCATGCACATGCAACATCCATTTCGAGCCCTGCTCTTCAGTAGCTAGAGGTGATTTCAGGTCGCGAGATAGCTCCGTCACAAAGTCTGCCAGTGCCTGTGCTTTCTGTGCAGTCCTGGGCTGATAGTCAACGTCATACTGTCCCAATTCAACAGCCCATTTGATCAATCGGCCTGAGGCCTTGAGTCGCGACATCACGTGTTTTAGGGGGTGATTTGTCAATACCACCACTTTGTGCGATTGAAAGTAAGGTCGCAACTTTCGAGCGGTTACTACTAAGGCGAGCGCTAACTTTTCTATCTCTTAATACTTCGATTCAGCGCCTTGGAGCATCTTGCTAACATAATATATTAGATTCTGATTACCGGCTTCTTCCCGCACCAAAACCGAACTGACTGCATTCTCCGATATGCCTAAGTACAAGAACAGGGTTTCTCCTTCCTTTGGATTTGCTAGTAGGTGGGGTTTTGTCAGATACTCCTTTAACTCTTGTAGCGCTTTCTCGCATTCCTCAGTCCATGCGAAGTTTTTCGATTTCCTGAAAACCTTGAAGAAAGGTAGGCTTCTATCTGCCGATCGAGAAATAAACCTGCACAATGATGCGATCTTTCCAGTTAGCTTATGCACCTCTTTGATCGTAGTTGGTGATCGCAAGTTCATTATGGCTTGGATCTTTTTTGGGTTCGCCTCAATTCCTCGTTCGCTAACCATGTATCCCAGAAATTTTCCGCTTCCTACTCCAAAGGTGCACTTGTCTGGATTCAGTTTCATTCCGTACGACCTCATTATACTGAACGCTTGTGCGAGGTCTTCAAGGTGATCCTGCGATCTCCTGCTTTTGACCAGCATATCATCAACATATACTTCTATTGTTTTTCCCAGCAGGTCACCAAACATCTTGTTAACCAGTCGTTGATATGTTGCGCCCGCATTCTGGAGACCGAATGGCATCATGTTGTAGCAATAGATCCCCTTGTCGGTGATGAATGAGGTCTTATCTCTGTCATCCTCGGCCATGTGGATTTGATGATACCCCTGATAGGCGTCCATCATTGAAAATATTTCGAACCCGGCTATTGAGTCTACCATCATATCGATCCTCAGCAGGGGGTATGGGTCCTTTGGACAGGCTTTATTCAAATCTGTGAAATCAACACACATGCACCATTTTCCCGAGGATTTGGGGACAAGCACCACGTTAGAAAGCCAATTCGTATACTGAATTTTAGACACATACCCGGCTTTAAGCAATTTGTCGGACTCCTGTCTGATGATTTCCTTCTTATCATTCCCAAACGACCTCTTCTTCTTCTGTACAGGTCGGGCTCCCGGGTCGACGTTCAAACGATGCACAATGACCTCTAGGTCGATCCCTGTAAAATTCGAAGGATTCCACGCGAACACGTCCATGTTCTTTTCCAAAAAATCTATCATGGCCATCTCTCTATCCATGTTTGCCCCAATTCTGGTAGTTTTGTCGGGTTCTTCAGGCACGAGCTGCACAATCTTATATTCACCGCTGGGCTTCAAGTGTTCTGCCTCATAGGGTCGAGGTTCCCCAAAACTGACCAGCGGAGTCTTCACCGGTTCCAACCAAGCATTCTCTAGACCCATCTTGTCAACCACGCTTTTGAAGATGATGTCTGCGGAACTCCCACTGTCTACCAACACCTTGTGAACAGTGAAATTTGCTATGTCCTACCGGATGACCATTGGATCATTCATATCTCCGCTTTCTTCTAACTTGTCTGAGCTGTCAAAGGAAATGGCTACTTCCTCTTCAACTTTTAGCACGAACTCTCTTCCTCTGCCCGAGCTCATGGTTCTAGAACATCTCTACCTTGTCCTGCTTGAATCACCCGAAATCGAGCCCCCTGCAATGGTGTAGATCACCCCTTTGGTTGGCGCATTGTTCCCGCTGGGTGGGGCATTTTCCGTTTTTGAAGGGCCAGGATTTCGATCCCGGCTTCTCGACCTACTCCTCCTCGTCTCCTTATTAATCTTGCAGTTTGGGGGAACCCGATCCTGGAAGTATCCCTGTCTAACCAACCTCTCAATCTTGTTTGTAAGTTGGAAACATTCCTCTGTGTTGTGCCCCCTCTCGCGATGAAATTTGCAATATTTGTTAGAAAATTTTTTAGAGGGGCTATACCTGGTGTGCCTTGGCCATTTCAGAATGTCTGCATTTTCGACCATCATCAAGGCTTTCTCTCGTGACATAGCCAACGGAGTGTAGTTGTTGTATTTGGGTTGGTATTTTGGTTCCTTGGGTTTATCATTTTTTATCCTGCTTCCCCCTTCTCTGGCATACCTCGATTACCTGTACGTTACGTGTGTTTCTCTTCGTTCAGAATCCATCATCGCGTTCATCTCTTCCTCGTGTATGTACTTCTGAGCTAAAGCCATTAACTGCTCAACATCCCCCGGAGGGTCGCGTGCGAGCGCAGATGTGAAGGGACCTTTCCTCAACCTGTGAATCAAAATACTTACGATCATGTCAATCCTCAATTCTTGCAGCTCCAACGTCTCATTATTGAACCTCTCCATGAAGTTCTTCAAGGTCTCCTCTTCCGTCTATCGGATGTTGAACAAATGGGTTGCCGCAAATGAAAATTGAACTTTTGTACCAGCTGTTCGTAAGATTCAATGCTTCCCCAGGGCAAATTTGTGAACCATTCTTGTGCCTTTCCCGTGAGCGTAGTTGCTAACAATTTTGCCATGATAGGACCCGGTTGTCCGTATAAGTTCATCACCATTTCAAATGCAGCCACATGCTCCTGCGAATCCTTCATTCGGTCGTACCTTTGCAAATCAGGTACTCTAAAACCCGGTTCGACTGTTTGAACCAAAATATCATTACTGAAAGGGGAATTCTTGTTGTGTGAGACTATCTCTCCTCGTTTCTTCAACTCGTCGATTTGTTTGTTCAAGCTCTCTATCTGTCTTCCCATGCTCTCGACCTCTGCCCGCGATATCACAGGCTCTCTTCTCTTTGTTCGAATATGACTGCTGGATCCAGCTTCCGATGAAGCCGGTCGTTTACTCCGGCGTTCCTGCTCACTATGCTCCCTCGACTCTCTACGGGGCTCAGTATTTTTGAATAGTTGCCTCCTAGCAGTTTCTTTGACTACTGGGGTCGCAGTTCTTCTCTCATATTCTACAATAGCATTCCGACTCGCTTCTTCTATCATTCTTAGCAATTCATCTTTTGTTATTTGTATTGTAGGTCCTCCTTTCCTAGGCATCTCTTCTTCCTCGACGTTTCTCCTCGATGAACCTTCCATGATGATACTTCTTAGATGTTCCCACAGACGGCACCAACTGATCCGGCACGAATTCATCGATCCCTATATACGAACTCGTCACAGATAGCTAACTCCTCTGAGATCAGATTTTGGGTTCCCTGAGAATAAGACAAGAACAATGAGCTCGTCGGACACGTCCCCGACAATGACCCTTCGACGCTCAAGTTAGGTTGATTGAGAGAAAAGTAAGCAATCACAAAGTTCGATCTCAATAAATGCAGAACAGTTACCTTTAATTACGTCATTTCGGGTCTATTTATAGAGCACAGCTGGATACTATTGACTGGGCCACGTGGCCTTATCCTACTGGCTCGCGTCCAGATCGGACGACTGTGATTGTCCGGGTCTTCAAGGCTGTTATTCGGATCGGGTCGGGTGCTCTGCGACCCGCCCGACAGAAGAGGCGCGGATCCTCTA
>NW_011628294.1:0-16880 GCF_000512975.1 Sesamum indicum
TGCTGAAGAAGAAGATATTTTGGTTTAAAGTTTGCTTGGTGGCATCATGGTTTCTGTTGGTCGGTTTTTGAGTGGGTAAACGGATGGTGGTATATGGATGAATCGTTTGATGAATTGTTTCACGTTGCTAGATTTGTAGGGACTTAAATTATGTTGTTAGATATGGGTAAACATAAGATGGAGGAATTGTAATGGTATTTTGTGGTTTTGATAATGAAATTGAAAGCCTCAAATTTGAAGCTTTTGCGAATTTTGTATTATGTTGATAAAGAATTCTGTTAATGAATTTTAAGAATGAAACTAAAAGCCTAAAATTGCAATTGTTAATTAATTTAGTAATTGAAAAAAATGAAAATGAATTTTCAGCCATTTCTGCACCATTTTCAACAATATAAGGAATTTTCAGCAGTATAATGAAAATAAAAACATTCATTTATGCACTATTTTCAACATGTTAATGTGAAACATTCATTTCATACTAACATCAACAATATACAACATCTTGTCCACAATTTACAGCCTGTCTTCACAAAAAACATGAACATCCATTTACAACATTTCTTCAACAACAACCAGTTCACAGAACCCCCTAATTCATAACATATGCAATCACAACTGATTCCTCAAGTTTCTCAAGTATCTTGAGATTACAAAAAAAAAATGTTTCAATCAAAATAAAAAGGTACTTAAACAAAAGGTGAATTCCTCCCATCTTTCTTCTTGCCCTTGTCTCCCTTGTCCTTCGATTGTGATAACACATTGTTCAATCATGATAATGTAACATACTTCTTGCCATCCTTTTCCAAAAATGTACATGTTGACAGAAGAGATTTGGTCTCTGGTTGTAAAGTCTGTTTTGGAAACACCTCCTATTTTGGAGATTTGGTCTAATATTAACTTTTGGGATTGGTGGCTGGAGATGACTTGGTTGAGCAGGTGTAGGAGGCCTAGAGCTTTGAGCTGCATCTTGTTGCTGGGATGTGGAAGACTTGTATGATGGCTTCCATGGTTGTTTGTGTGCAACTTTTTGTTTATACCGGGGTGCCTTGAATGGTTAGGGTATTACCTATAAGGAGAATGAAATAAATAAGTGAATGATAAACAAAATTCTTGAAATTACTTGAGAATTACTTACTAAATGCATCTTGTTGCTGGGATGTGGAAGACTTGTATGATGGCTTCCATGGTTGTTTGTGTGCAACTTTTTGTTTATACCGGGGTGCCTTGAATGGTTAGGGTATTACCTATAAGGAGAATGAAATAAATAAGTGAATGATAAACAAAATTCTTGAAATTACTTGAGAATTACTTACTGAAGCAGCAGTTTGTTGGCTTTTATGTTGGACTACAGTACTTGAAAGCTTTTGTTCCTTCATGCCCTCAAAAAACAGACAATATCAATTATTACAAAATGTATAATTAAAATGGAATGAATGGTTGCTGAAGTTTCTTACCACAAACTTGTTCTCCTCAAATGCATCAGCTTTAGTCATCTCGTCAGTTGAAATTTGTTCTTACATCCCCTACAAAATAGTTATTAAGTAATAATGATTGGTAAGTTAAAATGGAATGGTACTGATGTTTCTTACCATAGAGTTGTCTTCCTGAAACGCATCATTTTTAATCAAAATGTTCTTGTCACCTACCTCCTTTTCAACCTACACAAAATCAGATTTAGATAAGTATGAAATCAACTCACCAAAATCAGATTTAGATATTCAGTCTCGCCATTCTTTTCTTTCTTGCATGAGCCTCTTTTTCTTTGATTTCTTGTATCACTTGATTAAATGTGTCAGTAACTTGTGTATCTTCTTGCAGGTTCTTCAATGGACATCTTCGGGCATTATGTTTCTCCTCAACGCATTTGCTCCACTTGACAGTCTTCTGCACTTTTTTCAACCTGTTCTGTTGTTTCCCTTTACCATTTTTCTTCTGCTTTGACACTATATCATCAGGTTCCCTCTTCTAGATTTTGGAGGCCTACTAGCCCCCCTACCAAAGCTTGGTGGCAAATGATGGATGAATTGTATAGCAGTCCACAATTCTCTACTAACCATAAGCATAATTGCAGTCTTATAAACATTCTTATAAGATGCCACACTATAGCACTCATTCACATACTTAATAGGATCATCACCTTTACACAATATGGCACTA
Source organism: Sesamum indicum (assembly GCF_000512975.1). NCBI lineage: Eukaryota > Viridiplantae > Streptophyta > Magnoliopsida > Lamiales > Pedaliaceae > Sesamum > Sesamum indicum. The sequence goes on from NW_011628294.1 coordinate 2,158, forward strand.
CAAGCATGTTTACATGGAATGTCATTCAAATCCCATTTCCTGCAAGAACAGCTTCTCTTGTCCAAATCAACTGAATGTTGTGAACCATAAAAACAGGTTAATTGATAATGTGATGAATCAGCCTCTATGGGAATGCAATCTGCGGACTTTTCAATATTTTTCTCAACAATTTTCAGAATCCTAGGACATATAACACCAGTCCATTTCAGTTCTGCCTTATCCCTATTCTCCTGCAATCTTCTCATTATATACTCTCTGATCCATCCAAGCGTAGTGACATTAGGCTTCTCCCTAGCCTCCAAAATGTTCGAGTTAAATGTTTCACAACAATTATTCATTAAAACATCACACTTAATATCAGTTTTGAAGTGTGGTCTACTCCACAGTGTAGGGGGTTTATCATCAAACCATTCTGCAGCAGTTTTATCATGTACTGACATTTGTTTCGTACACAATCTGAATTCATTAATGGTAGTAGCCCTTACAGCCTTCCAAAAACAGTTTTAAAATGCCAAACTGCTGAAGCCTGCATTCTTCAAGGTAGAATCTAGATGTCTTACATAAAATCTATGATATGAAGCAAGAAACACTTTCTCAAATGTTTGAACTAACCCCTTTTTCTTATCAGATATGAAACACCACTAATCATCTCTAACCACCCCCAAATCAGATATCAGAAGCCTTAAAAACAACTCCCAAGTAATCCTCATTTCTTTTCCAACAACGCAATATGCAACAGGATAAATATTGTTATTGGGATCAGTGCCTATTGCCTATTGCTTCAAGGACTTTGTTGGGCTAAAATTAGTTTAATTAATTATTATCCAATGAACATTAGTTGAGCTTGATTTAATTTGATTAAATTAAGCTCCGTGCATACTTGAAGTCCAACCCCATTTGAGGGACATAATTGAGTGGTTATTTCTTCATGCTTGAAGGTTATATGCATGCGTGTGCATAGGTTGCATTGGAGGCAAAATTGATAGTTATTGAATTTTCAATTCAATTATATGTAATATAGAAAACTACACACATATCAAGTATAACCATGAGATGAGCCACCAAATTTGCTCCTTTTCTCTCTCAAAGATATTCTCCTTTTTATTTTATATTGAATTGGTTTCATGTTAGAACATAAACAATCAGAAAATACTAAACAATAGTGTTAGTTTGGAGTTATTTTTGTTCTATCTAGCATTAGAAAAGAACTACATCTATTCCATTTTTTGGTGTGGGCAACTTAGAGGAATTCTAGTTTGAATTCTAAAGTGAATGGAATGGGATAACGTAAAGGGAACAACGCATGTTGCTGCTCAACTATAGAAATAAAAAGGTAAAGTTTCATGTTTTGTTTCATAGAAATAAAAAGGTAAAGTTTCATGTTTTGTTTCTATGCTTTTTGTTTCATCCTCTAGCCACTTTTCCAATATGTTTATGTTTTCATTATTATGCTTTTGACAAACACCAAACACCACAGAATTTCAAGGGGAACATCCTTTTGAACCGTTTTAATTTTTTTTATTTCACCCTTCCGCCGCATTCCCGGGCCATACTCATTCATTCTATCAAAGCACAGTTCGATGTGGGGGCTGATGGTTATGTGATATTTGCATGTTAACATGCTTTCACGAATTTTGAAGCATGTTTTAACGCGTTAAGTAATTTTGAAGCATGTGTTTTCTTTGTAAAATTAAGTTTTGTGATTGGATATCCTGGAGTATAATATTACATGGGATGTATATTAGGTGATGTATGGATGTTGATCACGGAGCCCACGAAATCTTGTAAGTTTAAGTTTATGGTTGGGCTTGTATGCCCTTGTAATGTTTCTTCTTTTTCCCTCTCGTTTTTAACCTTAGAATAATGGGGCCTGCTATCTCCCTCCTTATACACTCCCCGAAACTTCTGATTGGGGTTTCTTTTCATTTGTAATGGGAGTAGTATCGAAATTTTTTTTGTAAGGGTTTTTATTTTAAAGCTAGCCCATGGAGAAGAAGGTCCAAGAATAAAGAGGCGCACGAAGAAATTACAAGGCCCATCTACATGTTGATGGGTAAATTGCTTTGTAATAGCATAGGGCCACCTTAGACTCACCATGGATTCACGGGCTCAGTAAGTCGCATAGGTAGCACTTGTGATCATCCCACAGGAGTATGCTTAATTATGTTGCATGTGGTGATTCCTTTATTGCTTTAGCATTTGATGTTCTGCATGCAATCAAATTATGTGATGAGGTCTCAGTCAAACACTCAAACATTAACTCTTACTTGGTCGGACCAAGTTAAATATTAGGCCTAAAATGGACTTGGATCGAAATTGTCCTGATCTGACCAAGCCTTCCATCCACAAAAATATGGTGAGGAAGCTACCGTTACGCAAGTGTGGTCTCATGAGTCCGGGCACAGTTGGAATAGAGGAAAGCACAACATTATTGTGAACAAACAACACGTCCGTCATTTTCCTATCTCACGAGTTGTGGGGGGGACGACTGAGGTGTAATTTGGTTGATGGGTCGAGCCTAACATTGAGTAACATGATTCACTTGCAGTCCTCAAGATCATGTGAAGAGGTGAGGCAAAATATCTTGGGAATCTCATGGAATGAGAATAGCATCGGTTGAATCCCATGGGGCTTTTTCCATGTGAATCGTAAAAGCAGAGCATGGTAAACTGTTCTTGTGGATACCAAGCCCACTAGGAAATGACTTCCAAAAATCCTAATTGAGAGTGGTGGGCTTTAATATACATAGTGAGAGACTCAAAGACTAAAACACCATGTCTTGAACTTATTAATAATACTACTATCATAAGTCGAAATCTGTTTCACTTTTTATCGTATAACATGTTTAAGAACCCCTTAACACTAATAATGAAGATTAATAAATTTAATTGCATGAACTACGACAACTAGCTGGAAAATCTAAAGATTGTCCTAGGTTTCAAGAACCAGGCTATGTACTCAACAAGTCGCTCCAGGCGATGTTGCAGGAAGGGTCTTCGCCAGAAGAACGTGTGATGTTCGAGAAGTAGCATGAGGACAACAACAAGGTCGTAGTATCATATTAGCTTCGATGACCAATGGCATCCAAAAGCAATATGTTAGGCTGGAAAACGTTCCCTCAATAATGCTTCACATGATCGAAATTTGTTCGATTCCTGATAGGAATAATAGATATGCTGCTACTAAAATATTTTTTAGGACAAAGTTGACTGAAGGATCTTCTATGCAAAGTCATGCAATCAAGATGCTATCTCTCGTGTAGAAGCAAGAAGACCTCAAAACTGGGCTTGATAATGACACGTAAATCAATGTAGTTCTCCAATCACTTCCTGCCTCCTATGACCCGCTTATCATAAACTACAACATGAATTGAAATAAAAAGTCTATTAATGAGTTAATTAATATGCAGGTCTAATATGAGGCAATGACCTACAAGTCTGCACCAATATTACTAATAATAGGAGAGGCTTCGAAAGGCAAGAGGGCCGAGCGCTGGAAGAGGAAGAAGGAAAAGCAAAAGCTGTCGCAGCCACTGCTAGCGCTCCAAGCGCCCCTGTTGCTCTGGTCGGAAAGAATAAAGGGAAAGGGAAGAACGGCGATTCACAGCGGGTCGAGGGCAAATCATGTTTCCATTCATTGCCGTGAAAAGGGGCATTGCAAGAGGGAGTACCCATAACTTCTCTCCAGCACAGGTATGTTTGTATTGAAGTAAATTTGATAACTAATTCTGCTTCTTGGGTATTGCATACTGGCTGTGGAGCTCACATCTGCAATGATTTGCAGGTGTTGGAAAGAACCAGAAGACTAAATAAGGTTGAGATGATCCAAGGCTCGGTGATGACAAGGTCGTTGCTGCAGAATCGGTGGGATCTCTCAACTTAGGTATTAGTGATCATATTAGGATAGTATTAAAGAATCGTTATTATGTACCAATCATGATCAAAAATATTATTTTCGTTCTTGTTTGAGACAATGATGGTTATGCATTTAAGATTAATAAAAATAGTTTTTTATTTGATGATTGATAATAACCATCATCTGCACGGTACATTAACGAACGGTTTTAACATTTTCCAACAGATAAATTGTATTATAACTGCCTAACACAAAATAAAATTAGATAATCATGAAAATGCACAGAGTTTGCATGTAAGGTTAGGTCATATAAACATAGAAAGGATGAGGAAGTTGGTGGAATCAAGGAGTCTAGAGGTAGATGACTTGGGTAAACTATCAACTTGCGAGTCTTGTCTAAAAGGGAAAATGACCATGAAAATTTTTGCTTGTCATGCCTGCCACTGGTCTGTTGGACTTAATCCACACAGACATCTGTGGAACAATAAATACTCCGGCTAAAAGAGGATACTGGTACTTCATAACCTTTATCTATAATCACTCACGGTATGGTTATGTTTAGCTGATGAGGTACAAGGTTAAGGCATTTGGAATGTTTAAGTAATTCAGACTTGAACTAGATAATCAAACTAGCCATAAGATCAAAGTCTTTCAGTCAGACTGAGGTGGGGAATATTCAAGTGGTGAGTTCATGAATTATTTAACAAAGAATGGAATTCTCTCTCAATGGACTCCTCCTAGAACGCCACAGCTTAACGGCGTGGCCGAAAGGAGAAGTTGAACCCTGTTGGACATGGTTCAATCCATGAAGAGTTTTACTGAATTGCCCCTATCCTTTTGGGGATACGCTTTTGAGACAGCGACCAAGTTCCTCAACATGGCACCGTCCAAAGCTGTACCCCAGACGCTATATAAGATATGGCACAGTCATGGTAAGAAAATATATCAAAACATAAGGTAAAAAAGAAAAAGACAAGTTTTGCTGAGCATAATTTTTACAGCCTCAACAAGGAGTTCCACATAAATTTATTTTAAAATATTTATCAAATAAATAAAATTGAATCTCTTGTTGAACCCTAATTACGGAAAAAAATTCTTAATATATTCAAATTTAAATATTTATTTTTTAAAACTTAGATAGGAAAGAAAATTAATTAAAAAAAATTGGAGAAATAAAAAGAAAAATAATTCAATATGTACCTGAGGCTCCACTAAACTTGCCCACAGAGCACAAGAGATGGGATCCGGCGATAGCACACTGGAATCTTCACAAGGCGAATTCGAATTTGGGTCAGATGAATAATCCAGCCAAAATCTTTAGTGTATATTCTTGAAGAATTCTGTTGGCAAATTATACACGATGATGAATTAACAAATCAATTCACAAAAGGAATTAAAGAAGGAAAAAGAAAGAATCAAATGCTTGAGAAAAGGATTTGCCTGCATAGAATTCATCTTACACCGGAATCAAATGCTTGAGAAAAGGAAAAAGGAGTTGTCTGCATAGAATTCATCTTACATTTCTGGAGTTTTCTGCCATTTTTTGGCTACCGAAGGATTCAAATGTAACGTTCGTAGGGCTCTCTAAGCGTAGTACTTTATGGACTTGAACAGTGTTCTATAGTGAGTGTGTTGAGGGAGAAAAGGCGTGAGCAAATGTAAAGTGTGAGTGGTTGAGTGAGATAGTGCGCGTAAATGTTGTCTGCGTATGTGTGAGTGTTTCAAAAAACAAAGCTCGACGGGATGTAGCAGAAGCCTCGAAAGTTACGTTCTGTCTTTTTCTGATAATATTTTCCTATTCATTTCTTCTTTTTTGGTTCTTTACTTAATATTATGTAATAATTAGACAGAAAGCATTTTTAGAAAGAAATGTATATATTGATGCTAGAATACAATACAATTAATTATTTTCTATATTAGATTCCTCCAATAAAGGCAAAAAAAAAAAAGAGATAATATTTATGAAAATCAATTAAAGAGTTCATCAATATGTACATATTGTTATATTATAATCAACCATTTGTCTTTATAAAATTCCTTATATCCAACTCCAGCTTTTGAGTAAAATTGTAAAACTTAAAGTAGGATGAAGTTAAAATTGACACTCAAAAATGAAAAACTAATCATGTATACCTTTCTTGCAAGTTCAATCATTTTTTGCGTTTATTGAAATTTGACAATACTTTTAACTAAGGATCTATTGAAATTTGGTTTCAGAGGCTGGATATATTGAAAGAAATATATGTGGTGGGGTGTTTTAATCTGAAAAATGTAATTAATGGTTTGGTATATAAAGATAGGTACAGATTAGATACACGAGTGTGTAAGAATTTTTTGCACCAATTTATTTGGTTCTTTGCCACCACAGAACATATCACTTTCAAATATTTTGAAAAGAAAAATCAATTGACACTTTTGAATCCATTAATCACAATATATATATATATATATATACACATATATATAATAGAAACTTAAAAAAACAAAAAGAAAATTAAAGACTAGAGGGTTGGATATTACAAAAAATAAAGCACCTTCTAGAATATCTAACCATCTAGGGTTGACCATCTTCTAGCAGCTTCTGGAACGTCTTCTGCAAAACAAACAAAAATTAATCACAATATATATATATATATATACACATATATATAATAGAAACTTAAAAAAACAAAAAGAAAATTAAAGACTAGAGGGTTGGATATTACAAAAAATAAAGCACCTTCTAGAATATCTAACCATCTAGGGTTGACCATCTTCTAGCAGCTTCTGGAACATCTTCTGCAAAACAAACAAAACTATTAACACTTTTAAGCAAGAATTAATTTTTTTTTAAAAATAATAATATTAATACTGTAGCTACTTACCTCCACCTCCAACGCCCTCGGCCCGTTCCAGCCACTGTTCACTTTTTTCTTGCAGCACCTCTCCAATAATTCCTTCTGCTTTGCTTCCTATAGAAGAAAAAACATTTAGCATCTTATTTATAAAATAATGGTAAAGCATTTAAAATACTATTATTTACTTATCAACTTTCTCTTGTGCATGCCGATAGAGGAAGACCCCCTCCCCCCAAGATACACAATTGAGGACACCATGGAGTTTGGCGCCCGGTTCGCCTTCTATAAGGACTCCCGCTGGAAGTCGACTCTAGCCCAGTACGTCTGGAGCTGGAGCCAAACTTTGTTGGCCAGTCAGAGTGGCCTGACCAGGCTTGACAGGGCAATGGAAAGTATCTTCCGGATTTACTTATCGGTCAACATGTGGGACACACAGAACATGGACACATCCTTGCAGTCCCACCAGTAGGTCATCTACAATAATAAAATTAAAGAAAATGTTAGAAAATTTCATTAAATAATTAGATTATTGCATAAAATCAAATTAATTAAAAATTGATTACCTTCATGCTCTCAAACCACAAATGCTGGTAGTCTTCCGGCACCTGCCTCAGATATGGCGACCGGTGGCGAAAGTGTCCCCATCACCACTGCATTGATGAGCTCGTAAAATCGGGGGTAAGATCTAAAAGGACATGCTATATTAGACATTTTCAATATAAAATAATACTAAAAAAAATTGATAAACAAATTTACCTTGCGTCATCGAGGCTAATGTACTGAGTGCGCTGATGGTGGGGGGACTGATAGTAGTGGTGGAGCAGTTGGGGTGGCAGACTGGTGTATCGTCTCATCAGCTGCTGGTGCAGCTCTAGATGCTCCAGCATCATCTGGAGTCTGCGGGGCAGGAGACGGTGTGATCGTGTCAGGTGGTGTGGGTGGTCGAAGAACTGCTTCCCCAACTTGGTAAGCATCAGACAAAACTAGTAGAAGTGGTGGGCCACGACCATGACCTCTTGCTCGACCACGTCGTATAGGAGGCGTACCACTAAACATGATCCAAATAAATTATTGAGAAGTATTAGTCTAAATTTTACGATTATTTACATTAATATGTAAATAAAAAACAATATATTAATTCTTACACATCGAAAAAATTATCATGAAGTTATGATTATTGTACTCTCAGTTATTTAAAAATATATAATTCTCTTGTGCACATATACAAATGGGCCAAGTATTGCTTTAAGCTTATTTAGCCTATCACATGAACTTTTTATTGTAGTATTCGTTATATTTATCCATTTAAATCTATCAACATTATCTTTTGTTGACAGATGAAGATGGATAAACATAACAAATTTTATTGGCAAAATTCAATTGATGGGCTAAACAAGATTAAAGGCATGCGTGATCTGTTTGTACACTGTTTCCAAAGAAATATACATTTTTGAATAATTATTAATTATTGAAAATATTGTTCTCAATTTGTTTTCTATTTCTAATGATAATGTAATTGTACTTTAATTTGAAATATTACCTTAATATTGTTATTGTTGACATTATTTTGTAAATAATATTATTATTGGGATTATTGGTCTAATTTTGTGATTATTGACTTTATTATGTAAAAATGTTATTTTTGGAAATATTTTATAATTTTGCGATATTTGTAAATAATATTATTATTTGGATTATTGGTATAATTTTGTAATTATTGACTTTATTATGTGAAAATGTTATTTTTGGAAATATTTTATAATTTTGAGATAGTTGACATTGTTATGAAAATAATGTTATTACTGGGAATATTGGTCTACCTTTTGTGATTGTTGACATTATTATGTAAAAATGTTATTATTATCAGGAATATTGGTGTAATTTTTGTGATTATTTACATTACTATTTAAAAAGATTATTATTGGAAATATTGATCTAATTTTTTTTATTATTTACATTATTATTTAAATAATGTTATTATTGGGATTTACTATTGGTCTAATTTTTGTGATTGTTTACATTATGATGTAAAAATTATTTTATTGGAAATATTAGTCCAATATTTTTGATTATTTACATTATTATTTAAATAACTTTACTATTCGGATTATATATTGGTCCAATTTTTTTTTTGGTTATTTACATTATAATGTAAAAAATTAGCCTATTTATAAAATAAATTACACATGTATACAATAAATTTGGCAAAAAATTTAAGCAATATAATATAATACACATAAGAATTGCATAAAGGGAAAAATTTTCAAATCCAAAGGAGACTAGTAATTATAAATTCTTTTGAATATTTGAAGTATTTAACAACAAAGAAAAAGTAAAAAGAAGGAAATATTAAAAAATTCTACTTATTGAAATTAGTTAGTGCATATCTTCATATAGAATGTTACAGTAAATTGCACAAATAATTACACTATACAATTACTAAATTACACAATAATTGCATAAATTACATAACTATACAATTAATTTTGGAAAATTACACAAAATTTCTACAATTGCAGAAATTACATAAAATAAATTTCTATAATTGCAGAAATCTTATACAACTAAATATTTCTATATTTGCAAAACTTACATAAAATAACTTTTTTACAGAATTTTTTTATAAATAAAAAAAATTGACAGAGAATTTTAAAAAATAAAAAAAATTAAGAGAAAATTATTAAAATAACAAAAAATATACAAAAATTTGGAGAATTACATAAAATTTACAAATTTTTTTTAGATTTTAAAAAATCTATAGAAAATTATTAAAATTACCAAAAATTATGAAATTTTTTTATAATTTCATAACTGTATAAACTTTTTTAAAAATTACAGCAAAATTAGGTAATTATTTTTAAATTGCCGAAAGTTTTTAAAATGTTTTATTTTACACCAAAAAATTAAGAAAATAAAAAATATATGATAAATTGTCCCAAACATATTAATGATCAGAAAAAGTAGACTATAAATTAGTTATGGTCATTGGAACATATAATGCTATGAATTAAATTGATACATGTTCAGAAGATCAAATATATTTATATATATAAGACTGTTAGTCTTACGTAGATGTAAGTAACATCTTATATTGTTGTATTGGATTGTCTAATCAGACCGTTAAAATTTTTGTCAAACTGCTGGATAGTATTAAATCGATAAAATGCTACATTCTATGAAGCTTTTTACATTTTTGTTATATGGATACTAAGATATCGTATCTAATACACAATCGATGAGGTTGAAAAAATGATGGAACTGTCCATCAGATAATTTGATTTTAGATCAGACCACTAGATATGTTCACATATGAAAAGTATTGTTATGAGTTTAAATTTGGAATTAATCAAGGTCCTTGATATTGAGACATTGCAATTGGGAAGTGAAAGAGCAATCTATGGGCATATTTAGGGACGATGATTGGAACACATTTAGAAACGTTTTTTTAATAATTTAAGAAAATGATATTTTATACATTTACAAACGGTTTTATTTAAATTTCGTATTTCGCAACAGTCAAATATTAAATAACCGTTCCTAGGTTTGATTTTTCCTCCAGTTTTCTTTTGGTGCGAAACTCAATTTGTTGTAACTTATTTTGGAACGGTCAAAATAAATTAACGGGTCTTATATGTTAATTTTTCTTCCATTTTATTTAGGACATTGTAATATATTGAACGGTTTATTTTATTAATGTCGGTTCAAAGTTGGAAATGGCTTTGGATCGACTTCCTAATTTTTTGACCGTTCCTAAACAGAAAAAAATGTGTTTTGTTTTTTAACAAAAAATTATTGGTATGGACAAATAGTTTGGAAATTGTACTTCTAAATTAGCTGGTAAACTATTTTTATAAATTATTATCAATAATTTTTTAATTGATACAGAAAACAGTAAATATCAATCAGAATAATTGTCTTTTTCAGTCTCGTAATCCTCATCAAAGCTATCCTCGTCAGACTCGTCATCCAATTTAAAGTTCCCCGATCGGGATGTGCCTGCTCCCTTTTGATTAGCAATAGAATGGTTAATGGCTAATTATATACCATTTGGGCATGCAGGTCATAATTATAATTGTCCATCGCAAATTGTGGAGTAAGTATTGTCTCAACGTATTTAAGTGCAATATCGGTCCCATCGAGAGTCAGGTTATATACGTCTTTGCGCATCACGTTCGGCCTCCTTTCGTCCAGCTCAAGCTCCGGTCAATTACATATGATATTCAGATCCTTCCGTGTATTTAGAGTATCCTTCGTTGTTCCTTTTATATCCATCACGATATTGAATATATTGTCAGCATGTTCTTCTCAATGTGTATGACATCAAGATTGTGTCGTACCAGATGCATTGACCAATACATCGAGCTCCCAAAAGATGCTTTTCATTGTCCACTTATGCTTGCTACCATACCCGTCCGGGAGTGACAACGATACTCCAACAGAAGGACCAAACTCTTCAACCTATTTGCGGATCTATTCTCCCATTAATCTTAGCCGTGCAACATTCCTTGTCACTCAGTTCTTAGTGAACACTTTCTTCCTACGGTGCAGATGGTCCAGGGGAAGGAACTGTCTATGGCAGTCAAAGCAGCACGCCTTCCTACCGATTTGCAGGTAAAATGAACATATGTCTTTCATACAAACTGGACATCGCATAACACCAGTGGAACTCCATCTAGACGCCATTCCACAAGCGAGTAGGTGCTTACACTCCACATCAACACAGCGTGCATTGGGAATATCTCGCTTCTCAGTGTCGCATGTCAGTATACCTACATGTCGCAGATTCTGCAACTCCCCGATCAGTGGCTCCAGGTAAACATCGATGAGATGTTTTGAATTGGAACGACTGGGGATCACCATCATCACGAACATATACTCAGCACTCATGTACATTCCCAATGGGAGATTGTACGGTGTGAGTATAACGGGCCAACATGAGTACATATGACCGTACTCTCCGTGCGTTGCGAGCCCATCCGTGCACAAACCTAGTCTACAATTACGGAGCTCTACTGCAAAATGAGGATATGTCCGATCAAAATGCCTCAATGCATCTGAATCGGACGGATGGCACATGGTTCCCTTTTCCATTTGATTGTTGGCATGCCATGTTATTTGCGAGGCAGTTGCTTCTGAAACGTACAACCTTTGCAGGCAAGGGGTAACCAGCAAGTACATAAGAATGGTATACGATGTCTTTTTGTGATTAGGATTTTGCTCCCTGGTTGACTTGGACCTAGCTTCTCCGCAAAACTTGTAGTAGTCCAGATCAATGTTGTCCTTCTTTTACAACATGTAGCCATTTTTACACACATCAATATTCTCAATAGGTAAACCCAAGTTTCTTAACAATTTCTTCGTACTATAGTAATCTTGGGGCAGGGTGTGGTTGCGGGTCACTATATGATTAGCCCATTGGGATATTTGGTCACATATATGCTGAGAAAATGGCCAATGACCTTGATATTCAACAACTCAGCCACAACCTCAATTGAGATTGGGTGCAACCATTCCACAATGGTTGCTCAACTGCATGCACTACATTGTGAAACTGATCTGCCAACCCAAACACATAATCGTACCACCTACCATAATATAAACTAAGCCCTATATTAGTAGGAACGACCTTGTACCTTTATGAGGCACACCATCCCGATTATACTTAGAAGACCAGACAGCGGGCTTGGCAGCATAAAAAATCATTCTCTATGTCGAATCCATCTCCACGGCATCACCACCAAGGCATACTGGTACCCTCCATAACATTAGAAATGGGAGTTTGCTCCTCCTACAACTGGGCTGCGGTGATGGCATCAAAATACTCCTACACCCTCTCCCGCCATGAGAAGTCCAATTATAATACTCTGGCATAAAATCTTACATAAATAAGTCAAAATTTACCTCGTCCGTGCTTTTGAAAATTTCATTTTTTCACTTCCAAAAAGGACACTTAATTTTCTCACCATCCATATATGCATGTTGACTTGGGTCATTCTATAAATGTAGCAACACCATCCTCAACGGAGTAAGACCCGCCCTATTTCAAAGATTCTTCTCATACATGCCTATACTCAACTGTCTTAACATGAAGATGAGTCCTACACAAACACAGAAACACACACACATATATATATTATAACATTAAATTTAATTGATAAAATTACAACAAATATAATAAATTGACAAACAAAGGGTTAAAGTTATTACCTGATCAAAATAACTTCAAATATCAATAAAAATTTGAGATAGGTTGACGAACAAGAGTAGAAAAATATTTGTGGGATAGTGAGAGATCAAAAAAATTCGAGAGAGATTGAGGAAATAGAGAGAAATTAAGAATTGAAGAACCTAGTGACCTTAAATGGAAAGAGCACACATATTTAGATGTTAAAAATAGCCGTTGATTTAGATTTTGAAACGGTCCTTTCGACAAGTATAGGAACATTTTTTTTAACCGTTGAAATCTAGCCATTGTATTTCATTTGGGACAGTCTCAGTAATACTAAATAAATAATACAAGAAAATAGTTCTAATTTGCACCGAATTTTGGAACGATTGTTGAAACACATTACTTCTTAAATAAAACTAATAATTTGGAATGGTTTTTCGCATAATTGATTAAGGGTGTTTAAAAATCGTTCCAAATTGTACCTCATTTTCGAATACATTTTCTAACTATCATCTTTGGACATCCTTTGTCACACATATAGGAACGGTCAACTCAAGACCGTCCCTAATTCTAATATTATGTTCAAACAGAGTTCCAACCATTTACCGTTTCTATTTTGTAACAGTATTTCGATCGAATTTTATAACTGTTTGTTCGGAACTCATGTTGGAATTGTATGCCTGTTCCAAAATTATAACAAAAAAAAATATAGATCATGACATCATCTTTCAATATCCGTTCATTATGTGTTCCAAAAATCGTTCCAAGATGGAATGGTTTTAGGAACGTGACCATGCCAAATCTCACCTTTTTTTATAGTGTGGTGATGTGCTCTAGCCAAATCCCATCCATAAAAGTGGTTGGCGGAGCACAAGATCTAGGATCCGATCATAGCACAAGAAATGGGGTCCGCAAGTTTTTTAGTTTTACAAGCTAGCTTAAGGTACTATCACTTTAAAAAGGTGGAATTTGGAGCGAGTTTAGGAACGGTTTTTTTGGGTTTGGAACGGTTTGCAGGACATCGAACTTATTTGGGGCGATTTTTGGAACGGTTGGAAATTCATCCTTACAAATGGCGTTACAAAATTTTAGGAACGGTTCTGGCAAGACCATTCCTATTTGTGATGGAAACTCTAACACACTACGAAAAACGTTCCTAATATTAAATTTGTAAAGAAAAATTTTATTTTCAATTGGAAAGATTTTAGGAATCGTCAGTCGTATTTAGGAACACATATATAAAACCGTTTTAGTAATGATATTAGCAACGGTCTTTCTGATAACACATACTTAAAATTGAAATAGCAATGGTATTAGGAACAGTTAACCACTATTTAGGAACACTTATTAGAAATGATTTTAGCAATGGTATTTGGAACAATCAATGCAGTTTAGGAACAGGGGTTTGGAACTATTTTAGTAATGGTATTTGGAACAATCATTTATTTAGATTTATAACACACTACTAAAATCGTTCCTAATTTTTTAATTTTTTAATTTTTTAATTATATTTTATAATGAATTCATATATTTAATAAATCATAATAAATAAATAAAATTATATACTTTAATATATAATAAAATTAAGTTAATAATTTTTTAATTAATTATATTTACAAATTTCATTAATTAACTAAAATTGAAATATAGAAAACACATTATATCAATATAAAAATTATCTAATTAAAAAAATGAAAAAAAATTAAAACCAAATCTAAACCCTCCTTTTCAACGACATCAATATTGTCTTGATTTGAGGCTGAGGGGTCTGTTGAAGGCAATTCTGGAACGTCTCCTGCAAAACATACAAAATTATTAGTACTTCTAACCAAGAATTATTTTTTCTAAAACAAAGAATATGA
>NW_011628294.1:17474-18007 GCF_000512975.1 Sesamum indicum
TTATATTTATTATGTAAAAATGTAATATTGGTGAAATTGGTCAAATCTTTTGTATAAATTAAATATAAATTGCATAAATTACACAATAAATTACATATAAATTGCATAAATTACACAAATTGTAGAAATGACCAAAAATTAGAAAAAAAATAACAAAAAAAAGTTAAAATTAACAAATGTTTTTTTGTCAATTTTGAAAAATAAAAAAAATATTAAAAAAGTACCAAAAATTTACAGAAATTTTTTAAAAATTACTTAATAAATTTACAAAAAATTAGAAAAATTACAAAAACATTACCAAAAATTAGGAAAATTAAAAAAAATTACAAAAAAATCAGAAAATTTTCAGAAAACCGTAATTCATTTTTTCAAAAAACAGAAATTTTATATAGTTAAATGGCCAATTTTTTTTTCGAAAACTAGCCAAAATGTTTTAAAAAAATTGCTGTTTTACTTTATATAAAAGTGGGGGAAAAATGGAAGAAAAGTGTGGTTAAAAAAAAAAGAAGAAAAATGGTTGAGGGGAGGGTACA
>NW_011628295.1:0-17775 GCF_000512975.1 Sesamum indicum
ACAATTGTGAAAAAGAACTTAAGGAGTTGGGAAGAGTGTCTACCGCATGTCGAGTTTGCGTACAATAGGGCCATCCACTCCACTACTAAGTTTTCACCCTTTCAAATTGTGTATGGTTTTAATCCTCTTGCACCTATTGATTTAATTCCCTTGCCTTTGCAGGAGAGAGTAAATATGGATGGAAAGAAACGTGCTAAATTTGTCAAGCAAATCCATGAAAAGGTCAAAAGTAATATTGAGAGAATGACTCAACAGTACATGAACCGAGCGAACAAGGGAAGGAAACGAGTTATCTTTGAACCGGAAGACTTAGTATGGTTGCATCTTAGAAAAGAGAGGTTTCCCGACAAAAGGAAGTCCAAGCTCATGCCAAGAGGGGATGGACCATTCCGAGTCCTTGAAAGAATTAATGACAATAATTCCAAACTTGATTTACCTGGTCAGTATGGAGTAAGTGCTACTTTTAATGTTTCTGATCTTTCTCCTTTTTATGATGCAGATAATGAAGAGTCGAGGACGACTCCTTTTCAAGAAGAGGAGGATGATAGGAATATCGAGGGCGTCCAACAAGCAAAAGAAATTCAAGATCCAATGGACCAAGATTTAGCCATTGGAAGTGGGCCAATGACAAGAGAAAGGTTGAAGAGAATGCAAGAAGTAATTCAAGCCCAATCCAACTTAGTCCTTGCTAATGGGATCAAGTCACAATCGGAGGCCCAACATGTCAGCTTAATTTCATTAATTCAAGCCCAAGGAAGCCCACAATAGGAGCCCAACTCGTCCAAGTGCAGCCATGTCATGTAAAGAGACCTTTCAACTACATTCAAAGTGCATTTATACACCAATTCTCGGATTCACATGGTCATGCATGGGTTTTACTCGGTTATGACCAAGAATGCATAGTTTTTAGTTATTTTTGACCAAGTATTGAATGTACGTCCACCAAGGAGTCACTTGGGGATATGAAAGGTTAATTTGGAAGTGTTTTAGGCCTATAAAAGGCACATACCAGCCATGCATGCGGGATACAATCGAAATATTCAAGAATTGATCTAGTTTATAAAATATTGAGTGTTCTCTTACTTTGGAGAGTTATACACTTGTTTTAGCTTTTGTGAAACCTTTGCTTTGTCAATCTAGTCTATTAGATTGGTGATTCAAATTCACATAGCCTCCAATTCGTGCTCGACCCAAGTGTGTCGTTGTGTGGATTGGTTTACTCGTGCTCGTGGTTGGTTGAATGTTCTAAGTAGTAGGTCACGTTCATATAACGTGGTTGACTATTTACATTCCTCAGGTCACGAACCACTTTATCCATTTCTAGCCTACGCCGTAAAGATCGGGCCACCCATGGTCAATACCATATCATGTGGTATCAGAGCCTAAGTTGATACGGTAGGCTTTCTTTATTTCATTTGATTTACCTTGAATCTTTTATCTACCACCACAATCTTCCGTACCTCCCCCCTATTGTTATATTTAAAAAAACAAAAGAAAAACAGCAAAAAGAAAAGCTCAAAAAAAAAAAAAGGAGAGCAACAAAAAAAAATATAGAAACAAAAAAAAAAAATCGT
This sequence comes from Sesamum indicum, assembly GCF_000512975.1. Lineage (NCBI taxonomy): Eukaryota > Viridiplantae > Streptophyta > Magnoliopsida > Lamiales > Pedaliaceae > Sesamum > Sesamum indicum. The sequence goes on from NW_011628295.1 coordinate 1,575, forward strand.
TCATCACTTTACTTGGCTATTATCTTTGTAAGCCAATTGGTCTTCATTACCCCAGTTATACCGAACTGCTTTAGACCTTTCTCTAGCTACGGGTGAGTGTAAAGCGTCCACATACGCATACTTGGTTGAGAAAAGAATTGGCATTTGTGTTTGAGTCACTAGATAAAGCATTGAGTTTCACAAGAGCTTAGATTAGAGAGTGTTGAGTGAAGTGAGACTATTATTGAGGGCCAAAAGTGTGAGCCTATTAAGTGAGGAGTGAAACACGAGGAGAAAAATAAAGAGAGAAAAAAAGAGTGTGGCAAGAATTTGGAAAGGTTCCTATAAAAACACAAAAAAAAAAATAAAATATTTTACTAAATGACAGAAAATCGAGATAAAGGAGTTGCTCAAGCAAGTGATGACAACAACTCGGGACAAACGATGCAAGGTGGGGTCGATGCATTCCATATGCAAGCCTTAGTAAGCCACTTTGAGAAGTTGCTTGACCGTAAACTAGAAGGACTTCATGAAAGATTGGATCAAGTAGAGAATCAAGTAGCCGGTCCAAGAGCTACAAATCAAAGACATGCTGTAAATCCACGTCCTCAACCCCCTATTTATAATGAGTATTTGGAGGATCCAAGCGATGGAGAAGAATATGAGGACATTCGGCCAAGAAGATTGAATCGGCCAAGAGATAGACCGAGACGACCTAGAGAAGAAGACGGTGGCCTAGGAGGAGTTAAGGTCACCATTCCTTCATTTAAAGGAAAGAGTGATCCCGAAGTGTATTTAGAGTGGGAGATGCGTGTCGAGCAAATCTTTTCATGCCACAACTACTCGGAGAGTAAAAAGGTAAAACTCGCAGCCCTTGAGTTTACTGATTATGCTCTTGTTTGGTGGGATCAAATGCAAAAGGAACGGGTTAGGAATGGTGAACGTCCCATCACAACATGGGAAGAGATGAGAGCAACCATGAGGAGAAGGTTCGTTCCATCCTATTATCGTCGTGAGCTTCACAACCATCTCCAACGTCTTACTCAAGGTTCTAAAAGTGTTGATGAGTACTACAAGGAGATGGAGATTGCCATGATTCGAACTAACATTATAGAGGACAATGAAGCAACTATGGCTCGTTTCTTGCATGGGCTCAATCGGGAAATCGCCGATTAGGGAAAGGAATAAGAGTCAAAACTGAGGCTAAATACCGCTCGGCAAAGACTATGACGGAAAGGTTTGGGTATTGGCGTTGGGGGATAAGCCCGAATATGATCGACCAAAAAGCCAAGGTTCGGAGATTCCTCGCCAAGGTCTGAAGATGCTAAGGGATCTGAAAATGCTATGAAATAGGGAAAGGGGGTAAGCCGGAGGATGACGCTTTTAAGTTATTCCAGTCTAATAGCATTTATCTATGCCCTTTCCATTGTAAGCTAAGAAAGTAGACATGCCGGAAAGAAAGCTAATCGCTACAGGTGAGCATTTCCAGCCAGCTATGCAGCTGTTCTGGTGGAAGGTTTCTTTCAGTATTGTAGTTCAGAATAGACCTTCTTAGATTATGTACCCAGGGGTGCTAATGAGAAATTGGAAGACCTACTACGGACGGCTTTGAATAGTCACTATATAGTTGTCTTGGCGGGGGATTCATGCCATAGCGTATCGGTTCGTCTTGCCGGCCTTACGAACCTATTATTCTTTCCCACCGACACTTCTCTTCTGGCTTGATTTCAGGCTTCAAGCCGGGCCCATGCTATGTCAAGTCTAGTTAGGTCCTCTCACTAGCTAAACTCTCAAACCGATACGGAAAGATCGGATTCTTCATTCATGTCATCTATCCCTATCGGTGTCGTCGGGTCTTGCTTGGAGCTTGGTATCAATCCCTCCTGGTGGCGGGAAGTAAGATGAGGGGGAAGCTCACATTTGCGCTAAAGACAGAAGTTTGGGCCTTATCGATCGCCTTCTTGATTCTTGCATTTGGTTTAGTCAATCCGACCGGCAGAATGCACTTGCTTTCTTGTAGTTTCTTAGTCTCCTTTGATTGATTCGTAAACCAATCAGAACAACAACTGAACAGAGGAAAGGACACGTCTATGAGGCTTCCTTTTCTTACTCTAGGTCTCTTTTCTTAGGTAAGGCTTAAGGGGCGTAGCGGCCTTTGCCCCCATTCAAGCCCCTGGGGTACTCAAAGTCTCCCATGTTTTTTCATGATTCTCCGAAGGGCGAGTCCGAAGAATGTGAGTTCTTTCAGAACCTTAGTTGCCACACCAACCCTCCTTGATCTAACCTGATGGGTGTTTCAGACCCCTAATATGATTGGTTTTTCACCCTTTCCCCTACAATAAACACAGCTCCTTGAAAGCTCTCGACTCTGGGTCAAGGCAATTTCATCCTGAATCCCTTGCTCCATCTTGCCTTCTCCATCGGAGGTATAGGAGTGTCAAGGGTCATTACATTTACAACACACTTCTTCACCCCGATAACATCATTTATATGGATTACATATTTATTGGAACTGACTTAGCTTCCACTTTCTCAAGGTGAGCTTCGGCTTCGTTTTCTTCGTCTTAGTCCATCTGCTCGCCCGCCCTCTGCCTTCCTTTTATTCTACTCTTAAAGAGTGCTATATGAAGCCACCTATACCTATATAGGGCTTCCTTCTCTTTCTGTCTGTCGGGAAAGTAATCCTGTTCATTGAATCTCCCGCTTGGCTGCTTTCCAGAAGAGGAATGTTGTTAGAGAATGAATGAGAGGGGGAATTCACTCACCGGAATGCCCCTCAGAGAGCTAGTCCAGTAAAGTCAGGAGGCAGGGTTGTTTAGAAACCATATAGCGGGCGATAGGCAAGAAAAGCATTCATGTGATGAAAGATGGGTTATATCGAAGAATTATGTCCAAGGAAAGGACATTTGTCACTGACAATAACTAAACTCTTTTCCTTCTGCTTTCGTGCCTAGCGATCCTGCTGTTCTTGCGGATGAACCGAAGCGAAGGTACCTTTCTTATTACAGTACGCTCTTTCCACCGGTTACTACTTGCTTTGCAAAGGTATTAATCCCTTATCGCCCTGTACGTATCGGTTTACTACTTCCGAAGCTAGGCCTCTTTCCCCGGTCTTTCAGACTCTCTGAAGCGCACTACGGACTCTCGTTCTTGACTAGTTCACCCGCCTTTCACCCCTTAATAATAGAATATATTATAGCTATCTTTCTCCGAGCTCCTATGAGGGATTGATCGTCATTCTTTCCCTATTTCCCGTTCAACCGTAAGGACGTCAAGAGCCGCTTTCCTAATCAACAGATGGGAGACTCTCTCTGGCTAGGCTCTCGAAGGACGAGCTTGGATAATTACCAAACGGTACTCCTTAACGGAACACGGGGAGCACTCTCCGAATAAACGCCATTCTTCTTTCCCGTCGCTGCTTACGCGGGCAAGCAAGTTTCCATACAGAGAAGAAGGCAAGCCCATAGTACTACAAAGAAAATAAATCCGTTTGATAAGCGCCCTGGAACTAAACTCGAATCCAGTTCTAGTGAGCAATGAAACTGATTTTCATCACGGTTCATAATCCGAATCCTTGCCCGAGGGAATAGATAGGAAAGGTGGAGCAGTTACTTGTCAGACTCTATACAAAGTCAAAGAAAGGCAGAACTCAAAAAATAGAGAATAAAAAGTTCTGAAAGAGGTCCAGATGGTGGGGCTGTCCAAAGATAGGTGGGGTACGAATCCTTAATAGAACCGATCTCATGATCACGTCCAGCCTTCTTCCGATCTCTTCCTCCAAGCTCCGGCCCCTTGTAGGGATTAGCGGCTTGACTAAGATTAGTAAAGGGGCATAGAAGCTCGACCAAGAGAGAACGAGTTAAATACACTTTACAAACAAAGGTACGAGCTACATACGAGGAGAACGAACTACATATATGGAGTGAACCGAGGAGGTACGGACTATCTCTTCCATAAGAGGAGGAAGAGGCCATTATCACTATAGTTTAAAGGTCGGGCTCCTCTACGGCGGAATCTTTCACTGCAGCAGTCTCTCGTCCCGTGTTCACTGAATTCTTAGGGCTTTCAGTCTTCATGCCTGATTTGGGCGAATAGTTAGTCTACCCAGTCTCTCCGCTACGCCCCTCGCTTTTAGGAATTCTTTAGTAGGCCCAGTCCGTCTAATCTAGAATTGCGGGTGGGATTGTCCTAATAAATAGGAAGGGGTATGGGGGGATCGTACAAGTCAAGTTTTCTATAGGCTTAACCCACCTTAAACAAGCTTTAATAGGTAATCAGCTTATCCAAAAGGGAATCTTCTGTGACGTAAGTCAGCCGTTTAGTACTAGATCGCTTCACACCTGTCGCCTCTTCGTAAGGCCGCATTCTCCGCTCCAAGTCTAAGGAGAAATTGGTCATGACGAACCCCATATAGAATAACTTCTCCTACTACGGACCAAGGCGCAAAAAAAGAAAGAAGCGGGAGCATTTCTCTCCGTAAACGAAAAGGAAGCATATCAATTGTTCTCATTCCCCGGAAAAGTGGTCAAGCCCTTTCTACAAAAGCTAGGAGCGAGCCTTCAATCGAGTGAAGTAATTTCCGTTTGTGTGGCACGAGCGATGTCAAAGTCAATCTTGTATCGAGGATATGCGGATGCGGTTGTGGAAGCATCTCTGAGAACCTCAACTGCGAAGTCTAGTCTAGCTTTCTTTGTCGAATAGTTCGTTCCAGTTTAGGCTTTCCTCGCCCGGAAGTCCTATGAGCTGAGCTACGTGCCTTCTATCCGTCCCCGTCTTAGTCGAATACCTTTTCATTCCTTCCGCAAGTAAGAAATTCAATGAGACAAGTCCCTTCTTCGCTATGCGAGACTGGCAACAAACAAGGCTTGTTGCCTTTAAGTAGTCAGGAAATGAGACCTCGTCAACTACTTAGTCTTCTGGACAAAGAGAAAGCACAACAACCTTGATCTGCGGCTTTGAACCGATTGGAGAGAGTTCTAATGATCGTAGTGTAGGCCAAGCTGGGAACTCAATGAGACTTTCCAGCTAGGGATGGTGGGTTTATTTTTTGGGTAAATGTAAATTTCATTAATAAAGAGTAATGGTACAGTACAACATGTGATCATCAAATGGTTTCTCCCTCAACCCAAGGGATACGCCATAATCTATACAATGCTCGTGTACTGACTGACGAAGTTAAATCAACGCTAAGAATCCTCTGCCTGACGTCATCGACAATTAGGATACTCAATGTGGCCGGTGTCCGCTCAGTGTGTTCAAATCTCCTCAAATTTCTCTCCCTCCATATGTGGTAGACACACGATGCAAGTAGTGTACAGTAAGCGCTATAAATAATGTGCTTACCTCTCCATAACCGCGTCGCCCATTCAATATCTGTTGCCTAATCCCTGTTAGGCCAGTGAAAACGAATCCATCTGCGAATCTCATTGACGACTAAATCTGCATTGGAAGAATAAATGTGAATGAGATTCTGTAGCTCCCTCATCGCACAATATGCATACCCCCAGGTGAGATAGCCATGATTTGTCCGCGGTAGGTAGTTTGCCAAGGATTGCGAGCCATAAGATGAACGAATGACGAGGAATCTTCAAGGAGCCTGAAAGTAGTGAAGACCATCCTACTTTCGGCTCGGGGGGATCAAATAATCGGTAGAGGGCCTGAGTAGTAGGTTTCCCTTCGTCACATCTCCACACCACCCGATCCTCACCTCCAAGAATAAGCGGTAGGTTATGTGTGATCTCCAAACATTCGAAGTCCGTGATGGTAGGCCATTGCCACTCTCCTGCTGAAATCACAGAACTGAGCTTAGCTGATTCTTCAAGTCTAAGATGACGTGGACCACGAGGGAACCGCTCAATAAGTGGACCCAAGTGATGCCACGGGTCCTGCCAAACAAAGAATCTATCTCCATTTCCAATCTGGTAATCCACAATAGAGCGAAGAAAAGGACGGAGCCTGAGCACTTTCCGCCATCCCCAAGAACCTCCATGTTCACGGACAGTCCAAATTGATGTGTCCCGTAATCGGTCTTGGTAAAGCCATTGAACCCAAATGGATGTCATGTCACACCGGATAACATCACATAATTTCTTGCTCATTAATGCGTGATTCAAGGTAGAGATGTCCTTGAACCCGAGTCCCCCCTCATCTGTCGGTCGACACACATCTTTCCAGGCTACCTTGGCGTAGCCACTAGACGTCGTACCCTTCCATAGGAAATTCCTCAACCTCTTCTCAATTTCATTGATAACTTTCTTAGGTAGTATGAATGCAGATACCCAGTATAAGCTCAATGTTGAAAGTACGGATTTGATGATTTGTACCCGCCCAGCATATGATAACGAAATCCCTTCCCATCCAGTAATGCATGCATCGATTTTTGAAATAAGAGGCTGACAGTCAGAGATAGACAGTCTAGAAGAGATTAAGGGGAGACCCAGATACCTCATCGGTAGATGCCCCTCTTGGAAGCCCAAATCTCCAACATTCTGATCTTTCAATTCTTGAGCCGAACGGGATATGATTAAGTGGCTTTTTTGAACATTCAGCCTAAGGCCCGACACCTCCGCAAACCAGTCCAATCCCTCCTTGAAGACTCTGATGGAGTCAAAGTCAGCTCGACAGAAAAGAAGTAGGTCATCTGCAAATCCCATCTGGAAAACCTTGGAACTCTCACACTTCAAATGATAGGTGAATTGCATGTCCTGCTCAAATCTTCTGTGAACACGGGGATGAGCTTACAAAGCCTACAAAACTACCTTCATTACTGAAAGAGGTTTTTAGAACTTCATTTGAGGATGGTGGTGCATCCCTTGAGCGCTCCATCAAGCAGTTCTTTCCGGCTCCTGTAGAAGATGACATTTAGTGCTCGCCCGTCCACGGGCACCTCTTCGAGTTAATAACCAAATCCTCGTCTTAGAGCTAGAGCTATGGAGTGTGAAAGAGAAAGTATAGTTGGTTGTTGGAGTTCCTCTGAGCACACAAGACAGAGTGCCATCCGGGGTTTCGGTTTCGTTAGCATCATGCAACAGAAAAGAAGGTAGTACTTCAGTCGCCTCCGATTCCATAGGAAGCGACCATAAAGTGTTGGAGGGGAGGCATGGGATCCCCTTTTTTTGGTGGGGGAGAGGAGAAGTGTTTGCTAGCGGCTCCAATCAATGCCCAGGAGCAGAAGCGCTTTCTAAGTGTTTTCTCACTTGGTCGATCTGGCAGTTCATTTCAGTTCGGTGGCTAAATAGTTAGCTATCAAGCTGGTGGGACTGGAACTCAACCAGCACATGATTATCCTAGTAAAAGAGCGAATGTGTTTTCTAACTGAACCGCCAGCGAGAGACGTGGACAGTGAGGTGGCGATCGGATCTGGGGATGTGGACGATGACGTGGAGCCCAACTCAGCGGCTGACTTGGCGCAAAGATTGGATGTAAGACCGATGTTAGAGTCTATCAGAAATGGGTCTAAGCGCTGGAAAACTACCGCGGTCGGATACTTTTTGGGGAAACGCCCGTACTTTCACCATTTGAAGGAATATGCGTTATCAGTTTGGCCGGGGTTACGAGAGGTAACTGGTACTACTAATGGTTTCTTTTTCTTCCAGTTTAAGTCAGTTGCAGATATGGAAGATATTATTGAAGGAGGGCCGTGGCTATTTCAGGGGTAGCCTATTGTTCTTCAAAAATGGGAGCCGGGAATGGTACTGAGGAAACTTAAACATACACAGGTTCCTGTCTGGGTCAAATTGCGCCACCTTCCGGTGGAGTTGTGGACGGAGGAGGGACTCAGCATAGTGGCTAGTGGAGTGGGTAAACCTTTATACCCAGATGCGATCACGAGAGCATGCACGAGACTGGATTTCGCTCATGTATGCGTTATGCTGGATGTGAATTCGAAAATGCCAAAGCACATTATTATTATGACACCTGATGAGGAAGGAGGAGAAGTACCGTGCAAAGTTGATGTGGAGTATGATAGCTACCCCCGAGATGCACCAGCTGTATGACATTGGGACACTCAGCCAAGGAGTGCACTGTCAACAAACCCAAATCTATCAAACCACCGGTTAATGTGTATGTACCCAAAGTGGGAGCACTGCGAGGCCCAATGGTGACTGAAAGAACAAGAGACCACCCAACACCTGACACTGTGGCGAAGCAGACAGAAGACCGTGGTACCCGTCCAACTGCAGCGGGACCCAGTCGGGAAGAGAGAGGTAAAGAGATTGTTACGTATAACTCTTTCGATGCGCTACAATTACTTGATAGTGCAGTAGGTTCATCAAGGGGTCCTAAGCGAAGCAACCCCGTACCTGGGGACCCATGTTAAACCTTGCCATATGGAACGTACGTGGCCTGAACAAGAGGGATCATCAGCTAGCTGTCAAGGATATCATTGCTGAGTTCAGGTTACACTTTATTGGTCTCCAAGAAACACGTGTTCGCATTAATAACTGTGCTAGTATACAATCATTTTTGATACCTCATTGGAAATGGTTTATGGATTATGACAATATTGGAAATCGGATATGGATTGCTTGGGATTATAACTATACTGATGTGGATATTATTGAGGTGGGAAACCAGTTTATACACTGTCGTGCCACTATTAGAGCATTACAAGAGTATGTTGATATTACTATTGTGCTACTGAGGTCTCTGATAGGCGAGAATTATGGGCCTCTCTAGAATCCTTAGCTGTCCAATGCATTAATATTCCCTGGCTGGTTGGAGGTGACTTCAATGTAGTCAGGGATCTCAGTGAGGTATGTGGTACGTCGGGAGATATAAGAGTGGCGATGGAGGAATTTAATACGTGCCTACAGAATACTGCGCTTTTGCCACTACCGATGGAGGGTGAATGGTACACATGGCATAATCGTAGTGCTAGCCCTTGCAACCTGTGGAAGCGACTTGATCGTATGCTAACCAATGATACATGGACTTTGCGGTTTCCATCAGTATTCTACCAATGCCTCACTCCACGGACATCGGATCACTCACCGATGGTGGTTAATGGGGATAATTAGCAGCGATTTGGAGGTATGTTCCGGTTTGACAACTTCCTTACTCTATCACTAGATTATATTCCTAGCTTGCAGAGTATATGGCAGCAACAAATAGTGGGAGTGCCTATGTTCTCAGTCACCCGCAAACTCAAGGCACTCAAACCTATTTTTCGAGAACAGAGGAGAAATAAAGGGGATCTTTCTCACAATGTTGAGTTGGCAAGGGGGTTCCTGGAGCAGGCCCAAGTGCTGGTAAGCTCGAACAGATAGGATGAGCTTATTCTTCTGTTGGAGCACTGCAGTCGGCTTGTGTATGCTAAGGCGGCCGAATTGGAGAGGATCATGCTGCAGCAGAGGGCAAAGATGGAATGGATGAAGGGTGGTGACCAGTGCTCCAGAGTGTTCTTTCGTAAAATTGCCCAAAGAAGGACTGCTAGACGGATCATGCAAATTAATGATGCCCAAGGAATTACAATTACGGAACCAAATGCAGTCATACATGAATTTATCTCCTATTATCAATCCTTACTAGGGGGAGACAGGCGTCAGAGGGTGATGGACCTTCGGTTTCTTCGACCTTGGGCGAGGCATATCATAACAACTGAGGAGGCAGGCCACCTACTTGAACCATTCAGTGCAGAGGATATAAAAAAAGCTGTTTTTGACATCAGCGAGGATAGAGCACCTGGACCTGATGGGTATTCATCAGGATTCTATAAAAAAGCATGGCTGGTGGTGGGACAGGAGATAACAAAGGCAGTACTGGATTTCTTTTCTACGGGGAAGCTTCTTAAACAGATTAATAGCACAATATTGACGGTTATCCCCAAGGTACACTCTCCCACATCTGTTGCAGATTTTCGCCCTATCTCCTGCTGTAACGTACTTTATAAAATCATTGCTAAACTTATTGTCCAAAAATTGAGTGTGATATTGGACAAGATTATCAGCCCCTGCCAGGCAGCGTTTGTCCCTGGCCGGAGCATAGGGGATAATGTTATGTTAGCACACTCTTCACTGGTTACAATCAGGCCCGACTCCCACCGAGATGTGCTTTGAAAGTTGACATTCGGAAGGCGTATGACACTATCGAATGGGATTTGCTGCTATCGGTGCTTCAGCTTTTCAGTTTCCTAGAGACTTTCAGTCGATGGGTTGAGGAGTGTATCAGTTCACCTTCCTTTTCGGTGGGGATGAACGGAAAGCCACATGGATATTTTGCGGGTGCCAGAGGGCTTCGACAGGGCGACCCCTTATCACCATATCTCTTCGTCCTTGTGATGGAGGTTCTACATATGGGAATACTACAGCTGATCGAGCAGGACATGAAGTTCGCATTCCATTGGAAGTGTGACGATCTTAGAATCTTCCAACTGGGGTTTGCTGATGACTTACTCCTATTCTGCCGGGCCAATACTCCATCTGTTCGGGTCTTCAAATCCGGATTAGATAGATTTGCTGATTGGTCGGGGTTACGCCTCAATGTTGAAAAAAGCCACATCATCATATCCCGATCAGCCCAGAATATACGAGAGGAGCTACTTGCGGTGTTGGGGTTTTAGGAAGGCCACTTACCGATGAGGTATATGGGTCTACCATTGATCTCTTCTCGATTATCTATCGCCGACTGCCAACCATTACTGAGTAAGATCGATACACGGATCAATGGTTGGGAGGGATTGGCACTGTCATATGCTGGCAGGGTACAAATCATTAAGTCTGTTCTTGTGGCTATGGGTGTCTATTGGGCTTCATCATTTATTTTGCCAAAAGGGGTCATTAGAAACATTGAGAAGCGATTGCGAGCCTTCTTATGGAGAGGTACGGGAAATAGTGGATACCCTAAAGTTGCATGGACGGAGATTTGCAAACCGAAGGAGGAGGGAGGCCTTGGCCTTAAGGATATGGGAACTCTTAATCGAGCATTGATGTGCAAAAAACTCTGTGAAGTCATCCGATGTGATAGGACTTCTATTTGGGTCGAGTGGCTGCGGCATGGCAGACTACGAGATGATTCGATATGGACTATTCCGGAGAATCGTGGACCATGGGGATGGAGAAAAATGTTGAGGTTGAGAGGCTGGTTACGCTTAGTGGTGGAATATCACATTGGTGATAGAAGTGATTTTTTCTTATGGAAGGATCCCTGGCATCACCTTGGGCCCCTCCATGACAGATTTCCGCGGGGACCCAACAGTCTGGGATTGCATGAGTCTACCATGCTAAGCTCGGTTATCTGTGAGGGTCATTGGCACTGGCCATTGATCACGGACATGGAATGCGTGGAGATTACACACGTGCTGCCTCGGATCCATGGGGGTACAGATCGTATTATATGGAAAGGCTCGAGTGGGAAACCCACTACCCAGGAGTTCTATCGGGCTATGATACCAGCAGGACCGAAAGTAGGTTGGATTTCACTACTTTCGGGTTCTTTAAAGATCCCGCGACATTTGTTTATCCTTTGGCTAGCTATCCTGGAGAAGCTCGCAACGACGGATAAACCATGGCTTTCCCATCTTGGGTGCTGCGTGCTGTGCTATGAAGACATGGTGGAGTCACATAACCACCTGTTTTTCCATTGTAGATTTAGTAGAAGATGCCTCAGTAGTATTCGGCGCATTGTACGATTCCAGTGGCCTAATCGGGATTGGGTCAGTGATGTTGAATGGGGTGCAAGAAAATGGCGTGGGAAGCACATCATCAATATATCCTACCGATGCCTGCTTGGATCGTGTGTATACCATATTTGGAGGGAGAGAAACCTGAGACGTTTTGAGCACGAGGAGAGACCCCCGAGCGTAGTGGGCAACTTAATAGTAGAAGATATTCGACAACGTATACTCAGTATTAAGCTTCCTAGATCAATTAGCACATGTGCCTTGTATAGACTGTGGCGTATCCCTTGGCCTATTGAGGGAAGCGCCTAATGAGGGACACTGTTGTACTACACTTTCTTCTTAATGAAAATTACACTTACCCAAAAAAAAGTGGAAAACCGTTCCTCTAACTTGAGTGGCTTGACGCTCAGGAAGGCTTGGACAAAGAAATTCCATCTTTTGATCGCTAAGAAAGTGATGATCGATTTGGATAGTAGGCCCATAGTCGGTTAAACTCAGCCTGAACTCAGCTTGCTCTTCTATCCACCACCATCTCCTTACGAAAGGGCAGTCCTTTTCATCTCTACTCGAATGTTCGAGCTAATGTAACGGCTGTTTCCGGTAGTTGGAGTTGCCTTGATGTCATAAAGGTGCCCAGTTCAGAAGGTGCGAAAGAATAGCTATTCTCTTGCTCGTTAATGAATCGAGGAATTGCGTATGTAAGGTCTGCAGGTCTGTAAAGGAGAATCAAGATTAAACGGGTAGTATATCCCTAATAAATAATAACAAGAGGGGGTGCTAAGCTAGGGTTCAAATCCAATAGCAACTAGAATAAAGGCGTAATTTTCACTTTCAATAGACTTTACAAAGGTGGAATTCTCTTTTGGATTATCCTAGTAAAGAGCGAAAAGTCATCTAGAAATAAAGGCTTTCAATCCGGAGTAATTTCATATATAAAAAAAATAGAAAGAAATAAGAGCCAAAGCGCTAACTCTGACAGACTGCCGAGTGAAAAGAGGTATTAGGGGGAGTCGTCGTGAAAGAGAGTCCTTTGTGGATAAGAAAGTCTTCAATAGGTAATGCTAGTGATCATTCTAAGAGGAAGTCGCTCATACTACCGGGCATTTACATACGCCCAATCAAGGGGCGGTTACGCAAAGAAAGATAGAAAGGGGGATGAGACTCAATAGCAAACGATGAAAATGTAGGCGCTAACGACCATAAATATAGATATCATTCACCACTAGCAAATACGAGTGAGAAGAACTCTTCTCTTCACCCTCGGAACGGTAAGGGTAAAAGATCCCTTTTTCCTTGATCACTTCACTTGAGCAAAGGACTTTCACGACACGGCTAAGAAGGCATAAGTGGCAATCAGTGTTACTACTATAATGAAATTGACTTCGTTTCGATGGACTCGTTGTGAAACCCTTATGGCGGTTTCGAGCTCCTATTGGGTTCACCCCCATTAGTGTTGGTATTTTTCTTTTTTTGTTCTAACCAACCCGTAGAAACTAGAATCCCCCTTGTTTTCTGGGAGAATGCAATAAGAGCACAAGGAAGCAGATCCTTTAACAATAAACCAATAGATACCCCAGTTCAAGAACTATGGCAGCTCAGTCTAGTACAATCTCAGATCCGGAGTCGCCTATCCTTGGTTAGGAAATCAAAACACTTGGGAAACCACGACAAGGATTTCCTCGAACAACCAGGTATTACCGAGTAAGAAGAGAAGATAGGATCTTTGAAAGAAATAGGGATTTCCTCGAACAACCAGGTATTACCGAGTAAGAAGAGAAGATAGGATCTTTGAAAGAAATAGCATCGATTGCAACAATGCATATAGCACCTTAGAAGACCCCGAGTCGAAAGGTAGAGAGGGGATTCTGCCTAAGTAGACCCAGTCATTTAGGAACTTCGAACATCTCCGCCTAGAGCGGATGTAGTTGAATTTGGACCTTAGCTATTCATCTGCACCTGAGACCAAGATTCTAAACCTTGTCTTTCCCGCTTCCCTTCGCAGGAAATTACTTATAGTTAGTAGCGACACCGATACCTTATAACTACCAATTACCAGGCCTAAACCGGGGAGTCGGAACTAGTAACAACTTTTATAAACAAAAAATCCAACTCAAAGTCGAACGCAGGAAACTCTACCTACAGAAGCCTCAATTCAGGAGGTTGGCAGCTTATCTACTTCGTAGCCTTCCATAAAAATGGGATCGAAGGATCGCAACCAAGCACATAACATTGAATCTCGTGAAAGACATTATTTGGCTAAGTCTATCCTTTACTAGCGTTGGAACTTAGCTCAATCGGGCACTCCTTTGCTTAGATTAGACCCTCGTAAATATAAAAATTTTATCGAGACTTAGTCTAACTCTCTTAAGTCGTGTAATGAAATCAATGAGTCTAATTACTCCGAAAGTAAAGGAAATTCAATTGGCCTGCTCTTCTCTCTTTTCTCTATTGAACTATGGAAAGCACTTATAATTTAGTGACAGGATCACCACTACTTATGACTTTGCCAATGGGGCAAACGAAGGCTAACCCGTTCTGGTTGTTATGACTGGCAAGAATCAGTAGGTTATTTCAGTCTTGCTTGTGCGCTTTGGTCCTTCTTACAGAGACTATCCTTTGCATCAGTTCTGATCCATCCAAGGAATGAGCTTCCAAACCCATGGACTACAAGGAAAAGATAGAACCTTGCCCGGCAACAGCAGCTGATTTCAGCAATACGAAGAATGGTACGATTTTCCTGGCCCAATAGAGACTGGCAAACGGATGTTGACTGGGGCTTCCCAGAAATGGAGAGGTAAACACATTGTTAACATGTCTTATCGAGCACTATTAGCAGCATGTGTTTACCACATTTGGAGGGAGAGAAACTTGAGACGATTTGAGAACACCGAGAGGACAACGAGCACCATGGCATTATTGATAGTTGAGGATATTAGACAGCGAATCCTTAGCATTAGCTTACCTACATCAGTCAGTACACGAGCTTTATATAGACTATGGCGTATCCCTTGGCCTGACGAGGGAGAAACCAACTGATGATCACATTGTTGTACTGTACTACTTTTTTTTACCTAATGAAACTTACATTTACCCAAAAAAAACATCAGCTGATTCAATAGCAGATGGTCTTGGAAAGAACCTTTCATTCGATGCTTCTGATTCAACTTCCAGACAACCAAGCTTCTAAACTCAATTCACCAAATAAGCAAGATGACTTAGCCCCTTCTTTTCTGCTACCAAGGGAATCGCACCGAGAAATCCTTAATGGATCGACCATCCCCCCAGCCAAACTGATTATTTAATAGATTTCCACCAAAAAATAGGTGGATTTGTAGGTTCTGAAAGACGCTGACTTTGTTTTAAAGTCTTAGATTTTTCTCTCTTTTTTGCTTTGGATGGTGTACTTTCTTCTTAATGTAATTAGATAGTGTGCAATCCAAAGATTTTTATTGTGGGAAGCCAGGAAGAAAAGAAAACAAAGCTTAGACAGCATAAGATCAACAGAAATCTCCGAAGGGGGGGACGCATTCGAGTTAGAAGTCTTACTAGAGCCGAGTAGCCAAGCTAATCCGATGGAAAAGGCATGCTTTTATGGATGTATGCATCGGAGATGGCAATTATGTTTTCCTAAGGATGACCGGAGGAGTGACTTCTCGCAAACAATAGTATAGGGAAAGTCTAAATTGAACCAGGAATACTAGACATGCTACTCTCAACAAAGGAATGCAACTAGAGGGATCCGACCATCAATGTTTGTTCCGCTGGACCCATCCCACTTTCTCAGTTCATAAGGAATAACTTCACAACAGCCTAGACAAAAGAAAGGTATTTATAGCTTCCCCCTACATTCAAAAAGAGATGGATCCCCTCCACGAAACCCGCTTTATGGATTGATGAAATTCACGAAATGACGTAGGAGACTGTTAGCTGCTGGAGGATGTGAAAAGCAGCTTTATGCTCATGAACCAGAAGGCTGACGTTGGAAAGAAGGCATGTAGCTTTCCTCAGGCTGGAACGCGTACGCGTACTTGATTCCGGGTGTTCACCTCTACCTTTTAGCCTGTGAAATGAAAGCAGTCTAGCCAAGCCCCAAAGTCACTTTACTCTCTTGATCTGAATCTCTTTCTGGTGAAATGAAAATTCCAATGCGCAACACACTTGGAGTTCGAAGTGGGATAGAGATAATGAGCTCTTTAGTTGAACTGGCTGCTATCTTTCTAAACAGTGGTTTTCTCTTTGATACCGATACCCTCTCGTCCCGAGCTTCTTTGAAAGTGCTTTCTTTTGAGTGAAGGCAGCATAAGTGCATTGGTCACATAGGCTTGACTCGAATTGCGGTAGTTTTAAAGGCTTTCAGGAGCGTAGCCTTTGAAGGGTGGCGTCCCTTTCCTCGCACGCTTGGTTGCAAAGGGCTATAGTCAGAGAGAGGGTGTGGACTTCTTAGAAGTATTCTCCCCTGTTGTGAAAGACAACTCTATTCGCGTCTTGCTTGCCATGGTTGCACTCTTTCGATCAGCGATTGTGAAAAAGTGACATTGATAAGATATATCCTTCCTAACATTCTTCTATGGCTATTGGAGATCGGATCTTGCCAAGAATACG